>NC_081561.1:115262087-115454905 GCF_022355385.1 Mustela nigripes
AGGAGGAGGAGGAGGAGGAGGAGAAGAAGAAGAAGGAGAAGAAGAAGAAGAAGAAGAAAAGAAAAAAGGAACACTCTTCCAGAGACTAAATAGCACTTGAAACCAACCTAGATGGTGTTCCATGAGCATCAGGAGATTTGACATGCAACCAAGACAGATGTGTGTGATTATGAGTGCACACCCATGTCTGAGTATTACTGTGAGAGACAGAAGTACCATCAAAGAAAATGTGCTCTAAATGTGGAAGTATTTCTTTGTGGGGAAAAAAAATGAACACAAAACAGAAACTGGAATAAGTTTTATGGACCCCCGAAAAAATAATCCAGCCAAAATTCATTTAAAATATTTTTGAGGAAGTCTTTTGTTCCCATTTAATTATGTCCCATAAATGGTTTTCATCTAATGGAGGAGTTACAGTATATAGGTTTTCCAGGGTCTAAGATTCATATATTTGAAATAGTAGCAGTTCTTTCATTCTACCCTCCCTAGCATCTCTGCAAGGCAGTGATTCAGCTTCTGTCTGAAACTATGAAAATAATAGCTGCCATTTGCTAAGTGTTTATTTGTGCTGGTACTGTACTAAGTACTTCACAATTATCCCACTTAATCTTCATAATAACCCTATGAAGCAGTCATTATCATCACTTTTATTTACACAACTGAGGTTTAGAACATTTACTAACGTGTTTGGGGTCAACCAACCAATAAAAAGCGTTCAAGACATGAACTCAGGTCCCTGTGCTTCCGAAACATGCACTCTTAATGCCTACAGTATGATGCTTAAGTTTAGTGGATGGACAGCTTTAGTTCTTAGAAGTTTCCTTATATTGTGTAGAAATATGCATTCCTCTAAATTTCAGAATAAATTTAGTACTTCTTGACTGCCTTTCAAATAAGAAAATACAGCAGATTTCTTTTTAGTATTTTTAAAGGTAAATATTCCAGATACAAATCTAAACTTTCCTTTGAAGAAAAAAAAATATATTAGCATCTTGAGGAGATAGAGCAAGTTTCATGGAATCTCTCCATTTCATCAAATCACAGCACCTAGATTTTTTTCTAACATATAGGATTAAGGGATCACCTCAAGAAGTCCCCAGTGAAATCATAAACTACTTACAGTGCATAAAATAATTGTATATCAGTCTGGATTTGCTTATGCATTAGTTATTACTTTATAAAAAAGAAAACTAGAGAAGGTTTTATGAAGTTTGTTCTTATGAATCTACACAGGAACTGATATTTGGAAACAGGCTACTATTGGGTGTAGATTAAGTATAAAATGCCTAATTGCTTAATGGCACACTTAATTAGCCTTCTTATCAAAATGCTTGCCTTACAGGAGCTATAATAAACTTCTTCTAGTAGTATTTTATTTCTGTGGGGTTAACATTGACTCTTTTACCAGGATTTTCTATTAAATTATAAATATCCCTAAAACTCTGTGAATTAACAGATTCCACTATTTCCTATTCATCGGCATTGAGATGAAAAGAAAGGCAGTGAGTGGTTCTCCAACTTCAAGATACATCAGAATCATCTGAAGGGCTGCACAACACTCCTGGAAGTCCTTATCCAGTAAGACTGCAGTGGGGTCTAAAAATTTACACTTCTAATAAGTTTCCAATGATGCTGATGTTGCTGTCTCTAGGGACTAAACCTTGAAAGCTACTGGATTAGGGAATGGTATAGAAAGGGAAATGGGGAAGGGAGTGTTCCAGAGCCTAACTTAGTATATAAAATATTAATGTTATAAAATTAGGTGATCATATTATAAGCCTATCTGCAATAAGAAAAAATCAAGCATATAAATTCAAAGTGATGTACACCATTGCTGAATACTGGTGATGTAGGATGAGTCTTCTTACTTTCAGCATTGTATTTTAGATATGAAAAAGCCTTTCAAATTTGAGGTTCAAATAAGAACTCTGTGAAGAGCATGTGAAAAGTAAAGATTCCCATACTCGATTCTGGACTCAGGGTCAGACAATCTACATTTTAACAAATTCTCCTGGTCATTCAGATATATGAGGTTGCTATGCTCAGGAATCAAGGCAAACAGGATCAAGTGCTATAGAAGCCCCTCAGGGAAGGAGTGGAGATGTATGTGAGCACAAGGGCAAGCTGCAATGCCTGAAGGAAGCTGAGGTACACTGGGAAAGGGGGATATACGCTTGTTATTGAACAAGTTGGTGCAAAACAGATGCTAACTGTGGAAGCAAGAAACAGCCTCACTATACTTGTCAAAACACCCATACAAGCACCTTATATTTATAGAGAATGTGAACACAGAACACCAATGTCTAATTCTCATTTGGTAGAAACCAACTCTACTCTGATACAGTTGCCTTGTAAGGGGCCACCTGGAAGAATAATTTCCAAGTAATTTGTGTGTCATCCCAGAGGAGCTTATAACCTTTGTCTCCTATAGAACAAGTGAAAAACCCAATAAGAGGGGGAAGAGACAAAATAAGGCTTGCTTAGTTTTAGTTTTAAGTTTTTATTTCTCCCAAGTATGTAATTGTATTCTTATTCCTAATTAAGACAATTAATCACATCAATTTGTCATCTTTCTTTAGTTACTCTGTTTATCTGCCCTTATGTGTGGGAGCTTAATAATGAAAGCTGTTATTACTCTCATAATATTGTGAAATTCCCTTGCTATCCCATTATTTTCCCAAATATGTCATTAAAATAAAATCACTTTTTTAAAAGCAAGGAAGTAATAAAAATTCCATTAGATTTATTTTTCTGAGTACCCTTGGATTTTTAAGGGTACGAAAATGAAAAATATATTTTTATGAACACTGAGGGTAGGCTTTGAAACCCTGTAATAAGTCATCTATCTATATATAGCATCATTAGATTGGAGGGAAGGTCAAATCAATTCTGATATGAAAAAATGATGTATCTCTGCAAATCATTTTCTATGTACTTTGTATTTTAAGAAAATATGTCCTAAAGTACAAGAATTACTTTTACAAACTCCTGTAAACTCTCTCAATGAATAAAACCAAAAAGCTTGATAAGCTTTTAAAGCATCCCATGATTGCCCTCATTTTCTCGCATTTCATTGATTTTATTTTACATAAATCTACTGTTCCCACAACTCCTACCCTTGCATCCTGCTCCTCTTTATTTAACAGAGAGAGAGAGAGTGCAAGCACACAAGCAGGGGGAACAGCCAAGGGAGAGAGACAAGCAGGCTCTCTGCTGAGCAGGGAACCCTATGTGGGGCTCCATCCCAGGACCCTGGGATCATGACCTGAGCAGAAGGCAGACTCTTTAACCAACTGAGCCACCCAGGAACCTATGCCTTACCCTTCCTAATCACACAGAGATTTACCTCCAGCCTGATAAACTTGATGTGCCAGGGCACCTTACTTATGTAATCGCTCTGAATGCTAGAAGTTTCTGGGAGTTGTAAAGAGTTCTGAAGACCTCGAAACAGGTTGCAATCAGGAGACATTTTTACACGAACATTTCTGTTAAATTGTCTAAAGGGATCTCATGAGAAAAGTCATACATCTATAAGTTTACAGTAATTTGATGGGATTTTACTTTTTATTAAATAAACATTCACTTTTGTATCTAATTTTTATTTCCAAATTATTACAGGAGACGGCCATAAATTATGTAAGTTTCATGCCCACGATATCTGAATCAATATGTTCTCTTTTTTATCTATATGTGTTCCTTTGATAAAACTATACCTAGGATCCCCTTGTATTCTCCCAATATTTGCCACCTTTGTACCTCTGTATATCAAAATATTATTCATCCTTTAATTTTTAGTTCATACACTATAGTTTCATATCATTAATTCTCCACTAGTATAAACCTCATTTTTACACTTAGACTTTATCTCTCTCTTATTATAAATACCACTATGTCTTAAATCTTATGTCTTAAATCATAGGTTATATATATTTTAAGACAAAACCTGTATTTATACATTAAGTTTTATCCTTCAAGACTCAGCTCAGCTCCTTCATAGAGCCTTCTTTCTCCTCCCAAGTTGGTTAGGTGATTCTTCTCTATGCTTCCTCCATAACATCCCATACATACCTTTTGCATATTTCTTCCACTACTGTGTTATTGTTGTTGGTATTTTTGTCTGCAGATCAAACTTGGAGGACTTTTATTTCACTGTAGGGCCCCTATCACAGTGTGCATCATAAAACAGGCACTCAAAAGCTGTATTTGAATAAGTGAATAAATAAAAAGAAATTGTAAATTGTAAAGGACATGTTAACAATTTCAATTTATTCTAAATCTATTTTATTCTGTTGTATCCACGTCATTCAAAATGAGAAATAATAGACTAAAGCAACAGGGCACCTGGATGGCTCAGTCAGTTAAGCATCTGCCTTTGGCTCAGGTCATAATCCTAGGGTCCTGGGATCAAGTCCTGCATCAGGCTCCCTGCTCAGTGGGGAGTCTGGTTCTCCCTCTACCTCTCTATACTGCTTGTGCTCCCGCTCATACTCTCTCTTTCTAATAAATAAATAAAATCTTTAAAAAAAGGATAAATCTTTAAAAAAATGAAGTAAAGCTACAGTTAGGTAGCTGAGTTTCAGCATTAACCTAAAATAAGCTACAGTTTTCCCCATTTACTATTCTAATTGCTACCAACTTCTTGTATCTATAATTCCAAAGAATATAGAAATTACATCTGTTTTATTCACAGTTTTATTTATGATAAAGGAAAATGATGGACAAAGTAGGTGCTCTGCTCAGTAGTTACATGTTTGCTAATCAAATTATAAATATGTCAACATCTGCCAAAAACCTTAATCCCAGATAATTAACTAGTGTAATTGCACCCTAACTTTCTGGGTCTATCTCTCACTACCTTATTATTCTAGAACCAAAAGGAATATTTCCATTCTAAAACACATCTTCTACATTGCTGCTCTATATCATTTCTTATAATTTCTCCTCTCTATATAATGCTATCTATACTTCTATGAATTTCAATACCATCCATCTATTAACATTAGACTATCTATCCACTCACCCATCCATCCACGCTTCTAAAAGATAGTATCTCTGAGAATAGGAACAGAGAGGAACTATGAGAAATAACCAGAAAACAATTAACAAAATGGTAATAAGTACATACTTCCCTATAATTACCATGTAATTATTGTAATGTAATAATAATGTAAGTGAGCCAAACTCTCCAAACAAAAGACATAAAGTGGCTAAATGAGTAAAAAGGAAAAAAAAGACCAATCTATATGCTGCCTGTGAAAAGCTAATATATTTATGGAGTAAAAATGCACACAGACTGAAAGTAAAGGGATGGAGAAAGATATTCCATGCAAATGGAAACAAAGAGGTAGTGTAGTTATATCAAGCAAAATTGACTTTAACGCAAGGATTCTAAAAGACAAAGAAGGGCATCACATAATGATAAAGGGGTCAATCCAATAAGAAGATATAGCACTTGAGGTGTCTGGGTAGTTCAGTCAGTTAAGCATCTGACTATTGGTTTCAGCTCAGTTCTTGATCTCAGAGTGTGAGAGTGGACTCTGTGTCAAGTTCCATACTGGGAGTGGAGCCTGTCTTGGATTCCTCTCTCCCTCTCCCTCTCCCCTTCCCTCCTCTCTCTGCTTTCTCAAAAAAAAAATTAACATAAAAAAAGACATAACACTTACAAATGTATATTCATACAACATAAGAGCACCAAAATGGATAAAGAAAATATTAATGGACCTCAAGGGATAAATTAAAAGCAGTATAATAAAGATCATCCAAACAGAAAGTTAATAAAGAAATATCAACCTTAAATGACACATTAGACCAGATGTGCTTAATAGATATATGCAGAATATTTCATCCAAGAACAACAGGATATACATTCTTTGCAAGTGCACGTGGAATAGTCTCCAGAATAAATGACATGTTAAGCCACAAAACAGATCTCAACAAACTCAAGATTGAAATCATATCAAGAGTATTTTCTGACAACAATGGTATAAAACTAGAAATTAACTAGAAAACTGGAAAAACCACAAATATTTTGATATTATATAGGTTACCAAACAACTAATGGGCCACTGAAGAAATCAAAGAAGAAATAAAAAATACCTAGAGATAAATAAAAACAAAAATATTACATACCAAAATCTTTGGAATTTAGTAAAAAAGAAAAAAAAAGTGGATCTAACAGGGAAGATGATAGCAATTCAGGCCTACTTCAAGAAACAAGAAAAATTTCAGATAAAAAATCTAATTTTATACCTAATGGGACTAGGAAAAGAACAAATGAAACCCAAAGTCAGTAGAAGGAAGGAAATAATGAAGATCAGAACATAAATAAATGAAATAAAAACTACAAAAACAATAGAAAAGGCAATGAAACTAAGGGCTGGCTCTCTGAAAACATAAAATTGATAAACATTTAGCTAGAGTAGCTGAGGGAAAATAAAAAAGGCAGGGCTCTAATAAACAAAATCAAAAATGAAAGAGAAGTTACAACTGAACCACAGAAACACAAAGGAACAGAATAGGCAACTACAAATAATGATATGCCAATGAACTGGATAACCTAGAAGAAATAGATAAATTCCTAGAAACATACATTCTTTCACGACTAAATAATGAAGAAATAGAAAATCTGAACAGGCTGATTATTAGTAAGGAGACTGAATTAGTAATCCAAAAATCTCACTACAATGGTGCGTGGGTGGCTTAGTTTGGTTAAACATCTGCCTTTAGATCACGCCATAACCCCAGGGTCCTGTGACTGAGCCACACACTGGTCTCCCTGCCCAGTGGAAGTTTGCTTCTCCCCATCCCTTTGCCCCTCTCCCGCTTGTGCTGTCTCTCTCTCTCTCTCTCTTTCTCACTCAAATAAGTACATAAAATCTTTAAAAACAAAACAAAACAAAAACAAAAACAAAAAACCCTCACTACAAATAAGTCTGGTATCGGACAACTTCACCGGTGAATCTACCAAACATTCAAAGATTAATACTTATCCTTCTATATTGTGTCCAAAAAGTGAAAAGAAGGTAACACCTCCAAATTCTTTTTAAGAGGCCAGCATTACCATAATAGCCAAATCAGAGGACTTTACCAAAATAGGCCATTATCATTGATAAATATAGATGCAAAAATCCCTAACAAAGTATTATCAAACCGAATTCAACAAAACATTAAAAGGATCATACATCATGATCAAGTCAGATTTATTTTAGGGATGCAAGAATAGTTCAACATCCATAGATCAGTCCATATGATATACCACATTAACAAAAAGAAGACTAAGAAATCATATACTTATCTTGATAGATGCAGAAAAAGCATTTGATGAAATTTAATATTTATTTATAGATAGGAACCTTCAACAAAGTGGGTAGAGAAAGAACATACCTAAACAAAATAAAGACCATTTATAATAAGCCCACAGCTAGCATCACACTCATTGGTGAAAAGCTGAAAGCCTTTTCTCTAAAATCAAAAAACAAGAAAGCCCACTCTCTATATTTTTATTCAGCATAATTTTGGAAGGCCTAGCTTCAGCAATTAAGAAAGGAAAAGAAACAAAAGACTTTCAAACGTGTAAGAAAGAAGTAAAACTATCACTATTAGCCAATGACAATACCATATGTGTGTATGTGTGTGTGTGTGTGTGTGTGTGTGTGTGTGTGTGTGTATCCTTTAAGATTCTACCAAAAAACTGTTAGAATAAGCAACTGAATTCAATAAAGTAGCACGATAGAAGTCAACATAAAGATTTGTGGCATTTCTATATACTACTAACAAATTATCACAAAGAGAAATTAAGAAAACAACCCCATTTACAATTGCATCAAAAAGAATAATATACCTAGAAATAAATTTAACCAAGGAGGTGAAAGACCTGTGTACTAAAAACTATAAGACAATAAAAGGAATTAAAGACACAAATAAATGAAGAGATATTCCACATTCATTGATTGAAAGAATTAATATTATTTAAATGCTCATACTACCCAATGCAATATACAGATTCAATGCAATGTCTATCAAAATTCCTTAGGGTTTGTCTACCATGGTTACCACTATTTTACAAATGAAAAGCAAACAAACTGAGGGCTTAGATACCTAAAGTCACTTAAAGGGTAAGTCAAACAATTAAACTGAACTAATAAATATATTGGGTAGAAATTAAGAAATCTAAATAGTAGTTTCCTCATTGTCATAAGTCGTTTCTATACTTCTATGCAGCTCATTTAACTTAATGAACATTGATTGGTTTATCTATATGTTAAGGTTCAAATCACTACATGATATATTAATCCAAAATGAGCTACATAAAATTATTACTCTATTTTGGGGGGAGTGGGGTGTCTATTCCTATCACATTTACTAGTAAAGGATATCCTTAATAACATTCCCATCTCTCAAGAGCACAAAGCAAAATTAGAGCTGAGATAATTATGGAATCTTAAGGACAATTACAAAAGTGGGACATAACCCACAATTAAGCTGATTTTGGTTAATTCCTAATCAAGAGTATCACTAGTTTTAAGCATAATTCTGTAATTTTTTTTAAAGATTTATTTATTTACTTGAAAGAGAGAAAGAGTGTGGGGGTAGGAAGAGCAGAAGCAGAGGGAAAGAGAAACTCAAGCAGACTCCACTCTGAGCACAGAGCCCAATGTAGGGCTAAATCTCATGGCCCTGAGATGATAGTCTGAGCCAAAATCAAGAGTCAGACACTTCATCGACTATGCCACCCAGGCACCCCCAATAAATCCTTGTATCCTCATTCCTTCTCTTCTTTCTTTGATACCTATGCAACAACTAACAGGAGATGGAAAGTCAGGGGTGGATGTGTCAAATTTACAATTAGAACAACAGTCATCATATGTAGAGTATTTATTAAGCATTTATATTGTGTTGGGGACTTGACAGAATTTCATTTGGTAATAACTTTGCAAGGTAATTATTAACCTCTCCATTTTATACGTCAGGAAAAAGAGGCTTACAGGTGAATTATTTGCCTAGAGTAACTGTTATGAACTAAATTGTATCCCCTCAAAATTCATATGTTAAATTGCTAATCCCCAATGCAGCTATATTTGGATAGGGCCTTTAAGGAGGCAATTAACATTAAATGAGGTTATAGGGTGTGGCCCTAATCCAGTAGTGATGAGGGAGCAGGAGGCTGGCTGAGAATGGAGCAGGGGCTGGCAACTTGCCCCCCCTCTCCACCCACTCCCCTTGGTAATATGTGTGACATTTCACAGGCACCCCTGACTGCCCTAAAAGAAGAGCAAATGGACTTAGTTTCTGGAACTTCATCAGTAGTACTGCTGTTCTTAAAGGTTGAAGACGATACCAGAGATGTATATAGACAGAGAAAAGTCATACAAAGACATAGCAAGAAGATGACCATCAGCAAGTCAAGAAGAAAGGCCTCAAGAGAAATCAACCCTGTCAGAACTTTGACCTTGGGCTTTCAGACTCTAGAATTGTAAGAAAACAAATTTCTGGGGGCACCTGGGTGGCTGAGTGGGTAAAGCCTCTGCCTTCGGCTCATGATCTCAGGGTCCTGGGATCAAGCCCTGCATCGCATCGGGCTCTCTGCTCAGCAGGGAGCCTGCTTCCCCTTCTCTCTCTGCCTGCCTTTCTGCCTACTTGTGATCTCTGCCTGTCAAATAAATAAATATTAAAAAAAGAAAGAGAAAGAAAGAAAGGAAGGAAGGAAGGAAGGAAGGAAGGAAGGAAGGAAGGAAGGAAGGAAGGAAGGAAGAAAGAAAGAAAGAAAGAAAGAAAGAAAGAAAGAAAACAAATTTCTGGAGTTTAAGCCATGCAGTGTATGTTACTTTCTTAGCCCTAGTAGACTAATATAGTCACAACTAATAAACACTGGAAATATTGAAGTTAAATTGAACTTAGGCCCATTTGATCTTGTTGCTCCAAAGTCATGCTAAAAAAAAATGACTCAATTCTCTCCATAATCGTTATCTGTGTTCGGTTTATGAAATATTTAGTTTTTGTGATTTTAAAATAGGCAAGAGTTTCCTTTCCTTCTACCCCCAAAATAGCAATAGGGTAAAAATCTAAATAATTTCAAATTAAATTAACAGAAATTTTAAATATGGTTTTATAAGTCTAATGCCTGAGTCTTAGAATGATTTCTTTAATGATTAAAATGGCAACACAAGGGAATGCAATAAAAAATTGAGAATGATTGAATAGTTATAGAACAGAGAAGAAAATATATGGTGGATATGATTTTGATTTCCTTTTCTATGTAAAAGAAACTCAATATGCCATACATATTAGAATAACGAACATATATTATAAATAACTGAATTACCTGGAGTTCCATTTATTAGTAGGATTTTTCTTAGAAAAGATTTTTTTTCCATTATGGTACATTACAAGCTTTCAGAAAGCTCTTTCAAGATCTGGTTTCTGTTCACAAAGCATATTGTAGGTAGACACATAGAATAGAAAGCAAAATGTAGTTAAATATACTCTGAATTGGAAATTAGAGAACAAAGATTATTGAAAAAAATAGGACCCACATATTTCTTTCCATAAGAAAAAAATGTGGCAATGAAGCAAGCTTTTGTTTGTGTGATTGAACTAAATTGTTAAATTTATGGAAAAATTAGGACAAATAAATATTTAAACCTACTCAATTTCTTTAGAATAAATTTTCCTTTCATTGTTTTAGGATAGATTCATCATAAAGGGTAATTAGTTTGCTTTTCTGATTTCCAGGACTAAATATTTCAACAGGATGAGATTGACTTAGAGCTTATGATATTAAAAAAAAAAAAAAAATCATAGAATTCATTGGGAAGCTATGTTACTGGTTAACTCACACTAGGCCAGGACACTTGAATTCAACTTCTAGCCCAGTCAGCATCTTGTTCTGTGGCTTTCAATGACTTATCTAAACTTTCTCTGCTCATTTTACTCATTTATACTAAAGTTAAAATAAGAGGATTGGACTTGATTATCTATATGTACCCCTCTAGCTTTATAATTTTATGGTTATAAAGAAAGTATTTAATATCTGGTCTGCCAGATATTAAACACTGTCCATACTTTCTCTTCCTTGTGAGATGACCCTGAAAATCATGTTTGAGATGAATGAACCAGAAGGTAAAAGCAGTCTAGATCCCTGCGTTGTCTGATAGAGAAATAAAACTTTACTGTGCTAGTTCACTGAAATTTCAGGATATATATGTTAACACAGCAAAACTAACACTATACTGACTGATAAAAATCTATACCTTATTATGGTCTGAATTGTGCCCCCTGCCCTCCGCAATTCATTTGTTAAAGTCCTAACACCCAATATGACTAGATTTGGAAATAGAGCTTTCAGAAGATAATTAAAGATAAGTGAGGTCTTAAGGTGGAGTCCTAATCAGATAGATTAATGGCCTTATAAAAAGAGGAAGAGGGAAAGCATGCACTGCAGAAAGGCCAGGTAAGTACTAGCAAGAACTGAAAGAATCATACTGGTGCCCAGATCTCAAAATTCCAACCCCCAGAATTGTAAGAATATAAATTTACATTGTTTAATCCAACCAGCAGTGCATTTTGTTAGGACAGCATAGCTATATAGTCATTTTAACAACTAAATTTAATTATGTATATAAACATCTAAATGGTAGCATATGTTTACTGAAGACCATTTCCCATATTCTTTTATTTTACATAAATTTCTTTTGAAAATGGCCATTATAAGAAATTTGTTAAAAGTTATAAATACTGAGAGACGATGGACTCTGAGAAACAAGCTGAGGGTTTTGGAGGAGACGGAGGTGGGAGGTTGGGTAAGCCTGGTGGTGGGTATTATGGAGGGCACGTATTGCATGGAGCACTGGGTGTGGTAAATAAACAATGAATTCTGGAACACTGAAAAGAAATAAAATAAAATAAAATGGAAAAAAAAGAGTCATAAATACTCCTCTTTTGCCTATCTCCTTCCCTTATAATTAAAATATGATCAAGTCTCTATATCAACTTGAATATAAATTTTGGTACTGAAGTTAGATATCTATCATTCATTATTCCAGTAAAAATACCATTTTTTATATTTTACTGTTAAAAACTTAAACAAATTATTTTATTTAGTACTTAAAGCAAATTTGCTTGAGAAAAATTTTGGTACATTTTATTATCCAGTATGCAGAGTCTTGCTAAAATTTAATCTTGTAAATGTGAATTCCATTTGACAATTTCAGGTTTGTGGTTAACTGATGTTGTTTTTGTAAAAGAAATGTATATATTCAGCAATTTTGTTCCCATGTGATTTGAAAATATAATGAGGATACACATGTTAACTACATTTTTACAAATGTAGATATTATGTGTAATAACAAATTATTTTATAAAAAATGTGTACTGTGAGTTTAATAATGCAATTAATCTGAACAGATGCTTTTTGGCTAAAACACATGGAAAATACACTATATATTTTATAATGACTTTGAGAAAAATTCACATATTTTTATATCTTTTACATGTCTTAGCTCTTAAATTTAATGCTTCATGAATTTTGCTGTTTTGTGAAAACATATCTCTATACATTCCATCAGTTCACTGGAATTACTTATTCCAATCAGATTGCTTTTATTACAAACATAAGTATGAGTTTTAAACATTCAGATGCACAGTCTACTTTCTAAGATAAATATTCTGCTTTTACTACCTGCCCTTGCTGTTCAGTGTTCATCTATTTTATTTTTTATTTATTCATTTTATTTATTTATTTATTATGCTTTATTTATTTTTCCTTATAAAGAATATTTTTATATTTTCTTTATATTTAAATTATACTATATTATATATATTATATAATATATATTATAATTATATTTAAATTTTATATTTTATAAAGAGAATTTTTCACTCTTGTGGAGATATCAGCTTCTCCTCATGCCTTCTGTAAACCTTTTTATCAATTATTTGTCCTTTAAAAAAATAGATTATGTCAAATATAAATTCCTTGAGCAATAGAATCATATTTTTAAAATCTTCACCAACTGCCCTGTACAAACCCTCTTGTGATCTATGTTCTTCAGATTTTGTTTAGGATTGTCCTTTGCTGGATGTGGTTTAAAGCCAAGACTATTATGTGGCCTTAAATTGAATTGAATTGAGATAGTTATTTAAGTGAAGACCCTTGTGTTTAAAAATAGACCAGAGGAGGGGTGGCTGGGTGGCTCAGTCATTGGGTGTCTGCCTTCAGCTTGGGTCATGATCCTGGGATCCTGGGATGGAGGCCCACATTAGGCTCCCTGCTCAGCAGGAAGACTGCTTCTCCCTCTCACACTCCTCCTTCTTATCTTCCCTCTCTTGCTGTGTCTCTATCAACTGAATAAGTAAAATCTTAAAAAATAAATAAATAAATTTAATTTAATTTGATTTAAAAAAAAAAGAGGAGAAGAAGAAGGTGAAGAAGAGACCACAGGAAATTTGGGGCTTTGATTCAGGTTAGACACTATTAAGACACTGTCTTATTAAGTCTCTTATTTTCTTACACCTGGGAGTTTCTTTCTTTAGTTTTTCTTCATTGAAAAAGGTCCATGTGTCTTCCAAAGCACAGCTCTGGCTGGGAAAGAACATTCTACTTCACTCCCTGTTTCCTCTGGCAGTCTCCTTCAGTTATATTTCCACTACCTGTTCACCATTCCATCCATCACTAGGTCATGGCCATAGATTGCTTTGCTTCATTGGATCTTGGAGGGACTTAAATACCACTGGTGGTCTTATTGATTCTTTGTGTCCTTCCTACCACCTCTTCAAATATTACCATATTTTGCAGTGGGCTTTCATAGTTTGTTTTGTAGCTATAGCTACTTTCTTGTTTGATTGAGGAGAAAGGTTATTTCCTTTTTCTTGGCAATTGCCTTCATGGAAATAGAGGATTAAAAATGTTCTTCCATAACCACCTTTAATCAAAAGCCATTAAGAAGGACAAACTAAGTTAGAAGGAAATTTTCATTATTTTAAGGGGTTGAAGAATTGTTTGATTTTTAAGTCATATGGACAGAGCTAAATATCAGTATCTTTAGATAAGGTTCTACTGAATAATGTCATTAACCACTGGGCAAAATGACCACCCTGCCAATTTTTCTTTAAGTGTTGAAAGGAGATTATTTCAATTACCGTATTGTTCTGCACTTGTTAACTTTTTCTGGAATGGTAGAGCTAAGAAATTACCTTAAAATAAGAGAATAGGTAGTAGGAAAGAAATACTAAAAATCTCTCTGTGTGCTAAGAATGTCTACCAATGAAAATATATGGAAATTCTTTCAACTCTTAGTTCCATCTTCTTTGTTCACTACATAATTTACATTCTAGACCTAATAGCTTTCTTCTCTTAAATGTCCAGTGAGTCCTGAAGAATAATTTGGATACTTTTTCAGCACTGGAGTTTCATTGATGTCATCTCTTCCTGACTTTAATGCTTTTTGTGTGTGAGACTGTGCTCTTTTTGTGTAGAATTCTATGATCAAACAATAAAAATTTACTAAAAGGAATTTTCATGGTGTGGACATGGAGGAGAGACAATGATGGCCCAATACACCATAGCAGTGTTCTATGATAACATATGGTTACTAAAGATTTCGTTGTTTTGTAATTAAAAGGAAAGAAAACCAAGATGTTAATAATGTGGAAAAACTTGGAGATAAACAAAAAACAATTAAATAGCTTCATACAGTCAATTGTATTAGCAATAAAAACAAAACAACTATTAATTTTCTGCTGACACACCAGGCTTCTGTCATTGTACAATGTAAGTCTGTTTACACCTTGGCAGATGGTACCTCAGGCATTAAACTTGGGAAAACACATTTATAAAGGAGTTTTCAAAACAAAACAAAACTAAAATATATCAACAACAGAAATTTATGCTTTCTCCTAATGGAGCTGTGGCTCTTGCCAATAAATATGAAGAGAAATCCTGGTTAGAATAAAAACATGAAATTAAATGTACATTGAAAATCCAAACTGAGGTTAAAAAATTAACCCATATAAATAAAAATCTTCTGTGTAGTCTTCTGATATTTTACTTTTAAGAGTAAAGGCATAAGTTCCTATTCCCTGCAGTGTCCCTTAATTTCAAAAAATCAAGAATGTTAAGAAACATGAGCATAATCCTGCCATTTCATTCCCCAAGTTAGTGAGATCTCCCATAAGTTAGTGTAACCCTTAGTGAAGGGAAACTTCTCTGAGTATAGAGAATGGAAATAAACGTCTTTACTGTTATGCGGGGGTCAGTTTTCAAGCCCTGTGGAGTTTGCCTTGAATGGGCATCCGGAACTTTCCTCTTCTTTTGGTGTCTTTCCCTTTTCCTCTTTCATTTGTGTACCCTGCTGCTCTGTGGCTTCTTTCTTTCATTCATGTTAGAAAGTCCTCTTTTGGTTAGATCTTCACATTCTTCAGAGTAGAGCACTCTAGGGATAAGTCTAGGGATTAGCTTTATCTAGACTTATCTAGGGATAAGAGGGACTTATCTAGGGATCACTATGGGGAGTCTCCCTCATAGCTTTACTTTAAAGGGTTATTCCCCCTGAGTTGCAGGGTGAGGGCTGAAAGGCACAAGAAAAATTCAGGGGTTCTAGAACTCATAGAGCTCCATGTGGACACAGAGTTTTATGCACAACTCTAATCTGATGAGTTTCCATCCCCTTGAATGTTTCTTTGTGCATATTCTTCAGTGAAATTGAAGTTTAGTAGGGTGCTTGTCTGACTCAGTGGTAGAGCACGCAACTCTTGATCTTGGGGTTGTGAGTTCAAGGCCCATGTTGGGTGTAGAGCTTACTTAAAAGACAAAAGAAATTGAAGTTTAGAAAATAAGCTAAAATCCAAATGAACTTAGGGAGACAAGATCTCAGATTTTGTGATCTTCTTCAGTGATTCAGAGTAGATCTTGATTTTGTGGGAAGCTGAAAAAGTCCATAGTCCACTTTAAAAGAATATTAACTTCTAATGACTTAGGTAAACAATAGCATGTTCCCTGAGTTCAAGATTCAAAAGGTACAAAAACAATATGAAATGGAAATTCTCCCTCTCATGGAGTTCCCTCTTTGGAAGAAATCATTATTATCATTTTTCAAAGACTTTTTGAAGGTAGAAGCAAAGGCATGATTTTTGAAGTCCTAGCATGTGGGTCCACAATAGTAATTGTGTACTGAGTTCACAATTACGTACAGAGTTTTATCATTTCAGACCAATATCAATCTATTCATTGAATTAGAGTTGATTTCTATGGAAGCATTCCAGAAGGCTCATCAAATTATCATCCAATCTATCACATTATATCCATTCTCCTGGCTCTATTTTCTTCCCTCTCCTAACCCCCATTATTTTCTCTCTACATAGAGGAATTGCTTAATAGAAGGAAGAATATAGGATATAGAACAAGGCTCAAACCTAGACTGTCACTTTGATGACAGATAAATCATTTCATCATTTTGTTTCCATTTCTATTTGTTTCCATTTCTCTATTTGTGACATGTGAGATATGAGTGTGTGTGTGTGTGTGTGTGTGTGTGTGTGTATTTGAATATATATAGATAGATCTTTATAGATCTATCTATCTATCTATATATCTATATATCTGTTATTTCTTCATAGGCAGTGACAAAGTTGAAGGATGGGAAAAATAATTTGAATTACTTAGAAGAAAGATGTTACATAAACACATGTTACTGTATAATCATGTTTACAACCAGAATATAACAGAAGGTTAGAAATCTTCACTAGCACCCAGTGACATCTGGGTGGTGGCTTAGTTCGTTAAGTGGCTGGCTCTTCATTTAGGCTCAGGTAATGTTCTCAGGGTTCTGGGATCTAGACTCATGTCAGGCTTCATGCTCGGCAGGGAGTCTGCTTGAGATTCTCTCTTTCTCTCTCTCTTCCTTGTCCTCTGTCCCTCCCCCCAAAACAAATAAATTAAAAAAAAAAAGAAAAGAAAAGAAAAGAAAGTAAATCTTGGCTAGCACCCATAGGTCATAGTTCTTACATTTTAAGAGGAATAAAAATTCCTAAGGCAACTATGGACTTTGTAACTGACATCATGTATCCAACCTCAGAGACAGAAACTTGTGAAGAACGCAAAATTTCTTAGAGCTCATTTTTCCCCAACTCCTCATTTAGTTTCTGTCACAAACTTTATCTCCAGAAAAATCATGGGCTATGGAAAAGCAAATGTTAGAAAAAAGACAATAGGAACTATAATATGGACAAAGGAGAAAAGAACAAATAGGAATCTAAGTTAATAATATTTAGCATCATTTCTGAAATCTCAAAGGCATGTAAAGATATTATCTTACCAACAGTGTTGGGTGGATGGATAATAACTTGTTAAGAGGTATTGACTTTTTTTTTTAAGATTTTATTTACTTATTTGACAGAGAAAGAGTGAGCACAAGTTGGGGAGCATCAGACAGAGGAAGAGGGTAAAGCAGGCTCCCCGCTGAGCAGGGACACTGATATGGAGCTCAATCCCAGGACCCTGAGATCACAACCCGAGCAGAAGACAGATGGTTAATGAAAGAGCCACCCAGCTTTGCCAACAGGTATTGACTCTAAAAAACAGAAAATATTATGTAATGAGCAACTCCACCTAATAAACTAACAAAATAATATTTAATAATTTAGTTTCCATTCCAATACTTTTTTACAAGTGCTCCTTTTAACTTCAATATACATATGATAATATTTGCCAACATATAAATTCCATTTTTGACACAATACAGTGAAAACATCATCTTATCAATCATCACCATAGGGAAAAAATTATTATTCCCTCTAACCAAATATAAATGACATTATTGTGGTGATAGAGAAAGCTATCTCATCACTTGTGTGAAAACAAATGATTTCAAAAATCCCAGACATATCCCAATGTTCATAGCAACAATGGCCACAATTGCCAAACTGTGGAAAGAGCTAAGATGCCCTTCAACAGACGAATGGATAAGGAAGATATGGTCCATATATACAATGGAATATTATGGCTTCATGAGAAAGGATGAATACCCAACTTTTATATCAACATGGCAGGACTGGAGGAGATTATGCTGAGTGAAATAAGTCAAGCAGAGAGTCAATTATCATATGGTTTCTCTCACTTGTGTAGCATAAAGAATAACATGGAGGACATGAGAAGGGAAGGAAAAGTGAATTGGGGGAAATTGGAGGGGAAGACAAAGCATGAGGGACTATGGACTCTGAGAAACAAACAGAATTTTAGAGGGGTGAGGGATGGGGGTTAGGTGAGCCTGGTTGTGGGTATTTAAGGAGGGCATGTATTGCATGGAGCACTGAGTGTGGTGCATAAACAATGCATCTTGGAACACTGGAAAAGTAAAATAAAATTAAAAAAAATTTTTCAGTGGAATTTAAGTATGTAATTATGTTATTTGACCAAATCGTCTCCATAATATTCTTAAAAGAGTATTTCTGTTTGTGTATCAATGACTTGTAAATAATTGTCAACACTAAGACATATCAAAAATCTATTTCTATACTAAACATTCCTTATTAAAAAAGAGATCGGCCTTAACCAATTCAGTGTTGCCGAAGCTGCTCTTTCTCTCAGTGGAAACTGCCAGATTTTTCATTTGCCTCTTCAGAGTACTTCAGAGAATGGAGATAAACAGTGATACAGTTAGGATGACTAAGGAATTAATAAGGAATGGCCCTGCCATTCCCTGAAACAGCTGTGCAGGTTTGCTTCAAATCATGCCAGCAAACAGACTAATGCAGATGGAGACTCCTCTTCCCAGTAGCATTGCTTAGATACCAGATATGTCCATACTGATGGTAATTTTCAATCCATTGAATAAAATATTCAAGAAAAGAAGTCTTGGAAGGCTATCATACAGAATAATACACTTTGTTACCTGTATTCTGAGTACCCCTTAACTGATTCTGCCAGAACTTTCATTTGCTTCCTAGAAGAATAAAACACAATAGAGAACTTAGCTGTCTCAATTCTGAAAGCAATCAAGTGTTTGATAAAAAAATGAAGGAGCTCACATTTTTTAGAGTATGTTTGTTCTCTCATCATCTCAGTTTCCTTGTTGCCATGGTCACCTTTCAGTACAGCAGACCTCTTCAGTAGCACCACTTGGATGCTGCAACCCAACTTCCTATCCATTTCCTTGTCTAGTTTTTGAGTGTCTCCCACTTTCCCTGACCAGCACCACTCCTTTCCATTCATAATACAGGCTGGCAAAAAGAAAGACATTGAAGGTGTCAATGAGTTGTTTTAAAACTGCAGACATGAAATGAAGAGTGCTTAGTCTTTATAGACATTATCTGTCTTTTACTATATAGCATTAAAGTGAAAGCAAGATTCTACCTAATGTCTGCACTGCACTGTGAGTCAAAACCCCCATCATAGAGATAAGACACTACCAATTGGTCTTTTAATTGTATCTATAGTTTTGATTATAAAGAGAAACTAAATATGCTGGTAGTGTGCTAGTGGAGGATGTTATATTAGTTTATACAGACAGTAGTTCCTGCATGTATCCTGCAGAAAGAAGGGGAAAAAATGGTAGGTAAAGATAAAACAGGATTCCAAATATACGCTGTGCCTGATGTCTTCAGATTTATACATTATTTCAAGCATGGACATACGCATGTGAGTTTTTAGAGAACTCAGGACACTTGAAATCAAATGCCATATAAGAAGGTATTTAAGATGGTCACAGAGTCAGAGATAACCCTCAGGAGAAATTATTAAAGAGAATATGTGGGAATGTTCTTAAAATATGTTCCTTGCTGTTCGGAGGTCATATGGTCTCTTAAAGTGTTATTTGTCCAACTAAGCAAATTTTGTTGTTATTTTTAACAGCATATCTTCCTGGGTTGGCAAAATTATAATTGTTATTTTATGCTGTATTATTTCATTTGTTAGGGTTTGATTTTTGCTGCTGGTGCTTCTTTTAAATAAACTGTCCATTTTTAACTACAGTTAGTTGAATGTACTTATGCCTGGAGGTTATTTTTACAAAAAGCACAGAGAACTAAAAAATAAATGAGATTTGCATATTTGTGAGGTTTTTAAAGTGAAAGGTTGTAAAGATTATGTGTATTATCTTTCTACATTTATAAGGCAGTCTACAAGTAAGAAGTATTTCCCCCAATCATCCAAAATAAAAAATTTACAAAAAATAAGGTTGTAAATATCTGGTCTTTATGCTTAAGGACAAAAGCTTATTTTAAAACAAAGAGCCACATTTATCTGTTTATCTGTTTACATTTAATAATTTGCACGATTTTTAGCTCAAAAACTGACAGGGCAAGGAATTTCCAAACAATTTAATTTGGCATATTTACATTCAGGAAATAATAATTAAAAAAAAAAGGGCTTCATACAAATCAAATGATCCCTTTCTAAAGGAGACTACAAAGGTTCCTAAAATCTTGATCTTTTGGACATGTGGTAAATTGTGAAAAATCAGTACTTTATGAACTGGAGAAAAATGCCATTTATAGTGGTTGAAAATCAATTTTATCTTTTATGTCTTTGGTGAAGAAATATCCCTCATGCTAGAAAACTGGGCATTCCAATTCTATTTTCTCCTTCTACTTGTCATTTATATTAATGCCAAGACAAGGCACACATGTACCTTTATGAATGCTCAGTGAAGGTGGTAAAAGAGTTAATATCTTCAAAAACTTTCAGGTTTCTTTTGTAGTGTAGTGTAGTCTAGACACTGAAAGTATCTAGATACTGAGAATATCACAAGCTCATAGAATAATCTACCTTCATTTCCCCCTTTGTAATGTAGCCTGGGAATATTTCTTCTAATATCCATTTTTTTTACATATATATAATTATATTAAGCTTTTGATACTATTGTTACTGTTTCCTCCCATGTTGTAGAAAGCACTGGAGGTATTAATGCTGACCGAATACTCTGAGGAATATGCTTTAGTGCAGATTCTCAACTGGCAATGATTTTGTCCCCTCAGGAGAAATCTGGCAATGTCTCTAGGCAAATATACCCCAGGAGCAAAACCATACCCATTTGAGAACCACTGCTTTAGAGGACAGATTAAATTGTCACAAAACTACTTGGATAAATAGTTAACACTGATTAAGAAGTGCACTTTAACAGAAAATGCTAGGGCTATTCTATTCCCATGAACATGTCTTAGGGAAAACAGCATGAGCTTTTTTGTGGAAGAAATGGTTATACATTTCTAATGCCATTGTTTACAAGCTTTTCATAGCAACTTTTACCTTTCTGACTAATAGATGTCTAACACATTTTGGAAGTGGTAACAGTTCTTTATGGCTACAAAGCAGCTGATTTTTAACTTACTACTCTATTAAAACATATTGCCCCTAGTGGCCTAAAAGACAATCCCATTTAATTGACCAAGTTGGATTGTAGCTAAAAGATTCATTATAACTCATTAAACAAATCATTAAAGATTATATACAAGAGTCTCTTTGAGAAGGGTTAACAATTTCTAGGTCTCTACTCTGGTCTGGTCTTGTCAAAACAGAACTAAAATGTGCAAACATGTCTTTTGAATAATGATGTAATACCTTAATGGGTAGAGTACTTATTACTTCCCCACACTTCGTCACTCTGCCCTACACTATGAAGTCTACTATAAAGCCAGTAGGATGAAGTATTATGATTGTGAAGGACCCTATTCTTAGAGGTACAAGTCTAAGGCTATCTTGTCACTTAGCTTCAGTGACCTTCAATTTCTTCTTCTATAAAATGGGAATAAAGGTACCCAGTTCATTTTTCTAAAAAAATGGAAAAAAAATGTTTTGTAAATGTACTTACCTTCTTACATCGTATGAAATAACATTTGATTGAATTATCTAACTTTAATTTGTGAGAAGATTGATGTTTAATTTTTCAAACTTAAATAATTAAAATTTTAATAGTATCTATTATATATTAATAAAATTTTAAAATATATAAAAATCTTTAAAAGAAAACTGTATTTTCCCAAATAGTTTAAACAAAAGGGTATTATCTACAAAAAAACTCATATCCCTAGTTCTGTATGGATTGATCATATCCCTAGTTCTGTATGGATGATTATAGTGGACATTGATATGGGTGATAATTTTTCTTGATGTATTAAATGATGTATTTCCTCATCTGAACTTTCTTGTGCCCTTGGGCTCTTTGTTTAACCTAGGAATCTTTGCCCATTTGCTGTCATGGCCTCAGAGAAATTAAATAGTGATACTGAGGTAGTGAGGTTATAATTAATTTTTAAGCTTCTAAATAGACTTATGAACTCAAGACAGGGAGAAAAATGTGTCTAAGTTGCAGGAACATAGGGGTTTTTGTTTCTTTTTGTTTCTGTGTTTTTTAATTCTAAGTGATCAGCCACTTATATACTACAAATACTAGATTTGGGGAGAACAGATTAAAGATCCAGTCTAGTTCACCTCAGATCAGACAAAGATTCCATGTATTAGAGACAATGCGATCAAAGATTAGTCAGAGAGTAGGGAAATAGGGTGGTATGCGGTTGTAATCTCTCAGAAGGGCTCCTAAGCCTTAATCCATCAGGGTTGATGGAACCACCAAACATGTATTGATATAAGAAAGCAGAGGGGCTGTTGGCTTGGCTTCTTCTGGAGAGTCTGAGGTTCCCATCATCCCTTCACATCACACCACACTGAAAACACCGTACAGAAAACATGGTAGCAAGATACACAGTGGCAGAGAGGGCCTGAAATGGCTTTTCCAAATTCCCACAGCATCAGCATGATATAGGAGTATATTTCCATGCATTATTTTCCTTCTGGAGGGGTACAGAGAAGGCTAGAAAACCCAAGGAAACCCCATATTCTAAGCAGGATGGATCCCAAGTGTTTGGACCTCCTACTAGACACCTAAGAACACAGGAAGACAAGGAAAGGCTGAGGGGATATGTAGGTGCTAATGCTCAAAGATCTAAAGGACAAGTGGCAAGTTAACAGATGCTGCCCTGAGCAGACAATCACCAGAGACAAACCAATTGGACCAACCTGTTAAGTATGACTCAGAGATGAAAGTCAGCTCTAAAAACATACTGGAGAGAACCCTAAATTGACTAAGGTTGACTAATTTAACACAGAATCAAATGAAGAAGAACTTCATATGTTTTAGCTTACTCCAAATTTGCCTAGACTACATTTTGAATACCTTATGTATTAGAGAATTAAGGTGATAACCACATTCAGTGAAGGATAAATAAGTCAAATATAGTTTTATAAATTGAGTTTATAGCTTGTAAAAATTATACCCATTTAAAAATACAAAATAAATAAATAAAGGAACTATCACTTTTCTAATATTTTCCCTTTGTATTTCACATTCCTAAAGAAACCACTCTAACAAACACTTTAACACAGTCTCCCTGGAATGCAAGGTTTGGGTCACTGCGTCTTTTCCAAAGGAATTATACTCTGTTATACTGTGGTTTATATTCCTTCAATCTTTTATTCATTCAAAATATACAAATTAAGCACATGCTATAGGCAAGATGCAGTCCTAGAAACTCGGAATTTCAATAGTAAAACAAGTAAGTTTTGTTATCAGACTTAATGAACTCACAGTTTTCTCCATTCCATACTTCAAGGTCCTCTCTCCTCCTTTCTCTCCCCTCCGCCACCCTCTTGATCCCAACCTTTCTCTTCTTTGCTAAACTAGATTTGGGGACTTTTCAGGCTGGGCTGACTACAATCATTATAATGTGAGGGGAAATCACCCTTTGCAAGAAAAAGATAAGTAGAAGCAGAATCTCTATTTAATGTGTTGATTCCACCAAATTGTGAATAAAAAGTAATAGGCTACTAGGATTTCAATTTTGACAGAAATTAAGAAAAGTCTAACACGGGTCTGCCCTCATATGGGGTGGCAAGGACAACAGACATTAAATAAGTATTAGCAGATAAAACGATCATAGTATAATTATGATCAATGTTATAGGAACTTCTAAAATCTATACTGAAGGAATAAGAGAAATTAGTGCAGAACTATGGTGTGAAATATAAAAAGAAGTGGTGACCCAATTAAGTTGTAAAAATTCATTAACAGGATGAAGCACTTCCATTATAATAATGATGATGATAATTTGAAAGAATAAGAAAGAATAGAATTAAAATAAAGAACAATGATAGCAGGTAAGTTGAGAATAGGGTTATGACAGCTCAAGGGTTCTTAGGTCTATTGTCTAGGTGTTGGTCTAAGATATACTATCTAATTTTTGTATTGTACAATACAATACAATAATATAATAAAATACAATAAAATATATATGTTGTAAAATACAATACAAAAGATATTGTAAAAGTGTAAGGTTAACCACTGAAAAGAGTTATAAATTCCAAGCCAAAAGAGAATCAAATGTAAACAAAAACACCAAAAAACCTCAAACTGATGAACAAAAGTTAGTAAGTAAATAATGAAGTAGAGACAAAAAAAAAAAAAGAAGTACCTTTTCCCCTAGAATTTTGGAAGAAGGAGAGAGAAGGAGGAAGGGAAATTGGAAGGGGGCGAAAGAAGGAAGGAAGGAAGGAAGGAAGGAAGAAATGATAGAAGGGAGGAAGGGAGGGAAGAAGGGAGGGAGAGACAAAAGAAAGAGAAAAAGAGAAAGAAAAAGAAAAAAAAAAGAAAGAATGAATGAACAAATGAAAGAAAAGGAAGGAAAGATGGAGGTAAGGAAGGGAGGGAGAAACAAAAGTAGTCCATGATCAGAGATGTAGATAAAGATGTAGAGTCATCTTTTCCCTCCCCACAATTCCCCAGTGGGAGATGCTAAAAAAATGTTTGCATGCTGATGGTTCAGCAATATGGCAAAAATTATGATGTTTCACCTTTATTTGTATTTATCTGTACTTGGTTCCATTTGTATTTTGGAAGTGGAAAGATGGAAGAAATTGTAACTAATGACTTTCACTTTTTCACTGAATTTTGAGGCAAAATCACCAACTGAAAGTGAAGGTGAGGAGGCAGTGATGGTTCTGGGATGCAGGCTTTTCTTGTGCCTTGCTCCAGATATAAGGGAAATAAAAGGAGATAAAAAAGAAACCCAGAAAACTCACAGGACTATTATTTCTCAAGTCTTGAGGTCTCTGCTCAGTGCCCCCTTCCTCCTAACTTTCAGAGTCCTTTTGCTGGTTTAGTCATTCCCAGGATACCTCATTCTATTTTTAAGGGTGGAGAAGGATAAAGCTAATCTTCCTCACATAGAATTTAGCTTCTGAGATGGCATCTCGTTTTTGCAGTTTATAAAAGTTGGCTCTAGGTAATAAGACAAACACTTGTGAGTACAGAAAATCACCAAGCTCTTGAGACACAAACCCCACAAGTACATGGGTGCACAAACACGCACAACTTAATTTCCCCCTGCAGTATGAGATCCATAGAATCTGTCAGGTGAGAAACAGTGTAGAATCATTGAGAAAAGAATGAAAACAAGGCAGAGAGGAGCTACAGTGGAGTAATATGGAGGAAAATAGAAGAAAATATAAATACACTCCTGTGTTAGTTTCCTCCTTTTTTTTAAAAAAATATTTTATTTATTTATTTGACACAGAGAGATCCCAAGTAGGCAGAGAGAGATGGGTGAAGCAGGCTCCCCACCGAGCAGAGAGCTCAATTTGGGACTCGATCCCGGGACCCTGAGATCATGACCTGAGTTGAAGGCAGAGGCTTAACCCACTGAGCCACCCAGGTGCCCCTAGTTTCCTCCTTTTTAAGGAATTTTAGTCTAGAAATGATAGAGCCCAACAATGGCTTTTTCTTTCCATAGTTTGAACAATGTAGCTTTTTTCTCTTATGTCTGAGTGTATTTTCTAAATGCATCTCTATTTTTATAATCAAAATAGTTTACAGTCTTCACATTAGTTTAAATAATGCTATGTCTACAATGCCTTCTATGCAAAAGGTATGAATGCTGAATTGGCTGACTAAATTTAGGGAAAAATTTGTGTTGGCTGCTTAGATATACTTCCTGATTGGTTAAGGAAACTAGAGTGATACAAGACCCCATATTAAGTAGAACACACATATATTTTGTCTCTTGTTACTTCTGTTTCTTTCATGGAATAGTTTTGCCCCATCCATTAAGATTACTTCATTTTTGGTGACTCCACAGGCTCTTTTAGCTCTACCTTCTATTTCTTGTTATTAACTTGCCTGGTAGCACTGTAACTTACAGTGAATGACACATCATTTTTCTCATCTCCCTGCCTCCTTTACACTCTTCACTATAGTTTTTAACATGCATCACCTGGTGACAATTTCTCAATTTGTTTTAATATAGTCTATTTCTTGAAAACATATCATCATAAATTTCTATTCCACATTACACCACCATGAGAAACTACTTGCAGTTATATACACTAGCAAATACTTTCCATGCTTTCAAAACTTTTGAGTGTGGTACATGATTCTTATCCAAATCGTCCTTACCAAGAAGTTGTATTGCCAGAAAAATTTATATTCTATTCCATTATTTTTCTTTAGTTTATGAAAGATTGACTTATAAGTGAGCAGAATAATTCAAATACAATTACATTTTTATGTGAAAGTGAGCTGATTCATCTTTTTTTCTTTAATATCAGAAAACTGGCCTTTCAGCTCTTCATTCCTGATGATTTCCTTACCTTCATGCATTTTTAGGTATTAGTAATAATTGGAAAGTGTTACATTTTTTAAAAAATCATATATGCAAAGTGTTTTTTAAAATGCTTTCCAATTATGTATAAAAAGATACCTACATGCATATTAGCCTTAGTTTCCATAACTCCCTTTGAAAAAGGCTGATAGATACCTAAGTTTAAGGAAACCAACTTACCTGAATCTAGCAATGTTTTTAGAAAAAGGAACTTTCATGGTATCTCCCAGGACATCTCTCCATTCCATAATATTTTTCCTAATTTCATTGAAAATTAATGTCAAATTATTTTTTAAATCAAAAGAAACTTCTTTAGAAATACTATAGCAATGCTGAGAATATGGAGTCAGATTCCAATTTTAATTGATCCTTAAAATCAAACAGCAAATATTATATATTTATCTCTAGATTGTTCCTATAGGGGGAAAGGCAGGTTGCCCCAAGATCAACCACTGTGGCATAAAGATTATTTTGTGTTTGAAGAAATTCAGGATGGGTCCCACCAAGATGTGTCACTTTGGCATGCAGAATATTTTAAGCTGAAAGCAGCCAAGACCCTGCAGGCTCAGAGAAAATTTTGTCCCTCCCTTAAAGACATAGAGTAATCTGAATTAGGGATTTTTCCCAGAATAAGGGTTATTACCTGAGATAATTTTATCTGAGTGTCCCTTCTTTATGGCAAGGCAAACATCTAATTACTAAACACCTGCTCTTCTCGGTATTGCACTGTGACTTGAATTTTTTTCTTTTGAAGTCACAGACTGCTACCTCCTTTTCCTTAGTTCAGGATGACATATGTACCTCATTTTTCCTGACTGTCCTTGGAATTACCATGTCTATATGGATTAACCATAAGTATGCTATTAAATTATATTTTCTTCTGTTAATCTGCCTCATGGTAATATGATTCCTAGACTAGTTAGAAGAACCTTGAAGGGGACTCAAGGGAAGCAAGAAATTCTTGCTCCCTGACACCCCCTATAGACAGGCATCACTCGATATGTTTCTACTATAAGATATGATTTTAATTTTGCCAAATATGATATTTACACCAAATTTACTCTGTTGGCAGCCACAGAAACACTATTGTCTCATGGGTTCTTTTCACATGTTACTGATCATACCTCCTTCACTCACACATGTTTGTTTCACTTTGAAAATTTGGATTTATTTCATTAGACTGAACTCTCTTTCACCCTGCAGGAAATTTGCAGGGGATTAAACACACACACAATCACACACACACACACACACACACACACACACACAAAACTGATGCTTCAAATAGTTGATATTGACTTTGCTTCAGGGCATCAGACAACTTATTTCATATGCCCTTTATTTATTGAAATTATTTAAAATAATAACAACTAGATAACTTTCCCCTTTTCTCCCCTTCCCACCACCAGATAAAAAGAGACTACTAGCTTCTGGATGATATAAGAAACACAACACAAAATGGTTTTTTGTGGTTGTTTTTTATTAACATATAATGTATTATTTGCTTCAGGGGTACAGGGGTATAGGTCTTCAGGGGTACACTATTCACAGCACTCACCATAGCACATACCCTCCCCAATGTCCATAACCCAGCCACCCTATCCCTACCCCCTACCCCTCAGCATACCTCAGTTTGCTTCCTGAGATTAAGAGTCTCTTATGGTTTGTCTCCCTCCCTGGTCACATCTTGTTTCACTTTTTTCCTCCTTACCCCCCACAACCCCTGCCCTGCCTCTTAAATTCCTCATATCAGAGAGATCATATGATAATTGTCTTTCTCAACATATTACCCTCTATTTCCATCCATGTCCTTGCAAATAGCAGGATTTGGGGGGGGGGGTGCTGTTGATGGCTGCATAGTAGTCCATTGTATATATGGTTCTATTTTTTATTTTATTAATGTTTTGTATCACATTGATTGATTTGCAGATGTTGAACCAAACTTGCAGCCAAGGAATAAATCCCACTAGGTTGTGGTGAATTATCCTTTTAATGTACTGTTGGATCCTATTGGATAGTATTTTGGTGAGAATTTTTGCATCTGTATTCATCAAGGATATTAGTCTGTAATTCTCGTTTTTGATGGGGTCTTTGGTTTGGGGATCAAAGTAATGCTGGACTCATAAAATGAGTTTGGAAGTTTTCCTTCAATTTCTATTTTTTGGAACAGTTTCAGGAGAATAGGTATTAATTCTTATTTAAATGTTAGGTAGAATTCTCCTGGGATGCTGTCTGGCCCTGGGCTCTTGTTTGTTGGGAGATTTTTGATGACTGCTTCAATATTCTTACTGTTTATGGGTCTTTTCAGGTTTTCTATTTCTTCCTGGTTGAGTTTTGGTAGTTTGTACATCTCTAGGCAGGTGTCCATTTCTTCCAGATTGTCAAATTTGCTGGTGTATAGTTGCTTATAATATGTTCTTATAATTGTTTGTATTTCTTTGGTGTTGGTTGTGATCTCTCCTCTTTCATTCATGATTTTATTAATTTGGGTCCTTTCTCTTTTCTTTTGGATAAGTCTGGCCAGGGGTTTGTCAATCTTATTAATTCTTTCAAAGAACCAGTTCCTACTTTCGTTGATTTGTTCTACTATTCTTTTGATTTCTATTTCATTGATTTCTGCTCTGATCTTTATTATTTCTCTTCTCTTGCTGGGTTTAGGCCTTCTTTGCTATTTTTTTCTCTAGCTCCTTTAGGTGTAGGGTTAGGTTGGGTACTTGAGACTTTTCTTATTTCTTAAGAAAGTCTTGTATTGCTATACACTTTCCTCACAGAACTGCCTTTGCTTTGTCCCAAAGATTTTGAACAGTTGTATTTTCATTTTAATTTGTTTTCATGTTTTTTAAAAATTCTTCTTTAATTTCCTGGTTGACCCATTCATTCTTTAATAGTATGCTCTTTAGCCTCCATGTATTTGAGTTCTTTCTAACTTTCCTCTTGTGGTTGAGTTCTAATTTAAAAGCATTGTGGTCTGAAAATATGCAGGGAATGATCCCAATATTTCAATACCAGATAAGACCTGATTTGTGACCCAAGATGTGAACTGTTTTGGTGAAGGTTCTGTTGTACTAGAAAGAAAAATGTGTATTCTGTTGCTTTAGGATGGAATGTTCTGAATATATCTCTGGTGTCCATCTGGTCCAGTGTGTCATTTAAAGCCTTTATTTCCTTGTTGATCTTTTTCTTAGATATTCTGTCCATTTCAGTGAGGGGGGTGTTAAATTCCCTTACTACTACTGTGATATTGTCGATGTGGTTCTTTGATTTTGTTTTTAATTGGTTTATATAGTTGGCTGCTCCCATATTAGGGGCATAGATATTTACAATTGTTGATCTTCGTGTTGAACAGTCCCTTTAAGTATGATATAGTCCTTCCTCATCTCTTATTATAGTCTTTGGCTTTAAATATAATTTATCTGATATAATGATTGCCACCCCAGCTTTCTTCTGATGTCCATTAGCATGGTAAATCATTTCCACCCTCTCACTTTAAATCTAGAGGTGACTTTGGTTTTAAAATGAGTTTTCTGTAGACATCATATCAATGGGTCTTTTTTTTTTTTTTTTTTTTTATCCATTCTGATACCCTGTGTCTTTTGATTGGGGCATTTAGCCCATTTATATTCAGGGTAACTGCTGAAAGATATGAATTTAGTGCCACTGAATTGCATATAAGATGGTTGTTACTGTATATTGTCTCTGTTCCTTTCTGGTCTGTTACTTTTAAGCTCTCTCTTTGCTTAGAGGACCCCTTTCAATATTTCCTGTAGGGATGGTTTGGTGTTTGCAAATTCATTTTGTTTTTGTTTGTCCTGGAAGCTTTTTATCTCTTCTTCTATTTTCAATGACAGCCTAGCTGGATATAGTATTCTTGGCTGCATAGTTTTCTCATTTAGTGCTATGAATATATCATGTCCTTTCTGACCTGCCAGATCTCTGTGGATAGGTGTCCTGCTAGTCTAATATTTCTACCATTGTATGTTACAGACCTCTTGCCCCAAGCTGCTTTGAAGATTTTCTCTTTGTCACTGAGACTTGTTAGTTTTACTATTGGATGACAGATTGTTGACTATTTTCATTGATTTTGAGGGGTGGTTCTCTGTTCTCTGGATTTTGATGCCTGTTCCCTTCCCCAAATTAGGTAAGTTCTCTGCTATAATTTGCTCCAATATACCTTCTGCCCCTCTCTCTCTTTCTTCTTGTTCTGGGATCCCAATTATTCTAATATTGTTTTGTCTCATGGTATCCTTACCTCTCAAATTCTCCCCTTGTGGTCCAGTAGCTGTTTATCTTTCTTTTCTCAGCTTCTTTATTCTCCATCGTTTAGTCTGCTTTATCACTAATTCTCTTTTCTGTTTCATTTATCCTAGCAGTAAGAGCCTCCATTTTTTTATTGTACCTCAGTAATAGCTTTTTCAATTTCAACATGGTTAGATTTTAGTTCTTTTATTTCTCCAAAAAGGGATTTTATTTCTCCATAAAGGGACTCTCTAGTATCTTCCATGCTTTTATGGATCTGTGCTAGCACCTTGATAATCAACATTCTGAACTCTAGTTCTTACATCTTACTAATGTCCATAATGATTAGGTCCCTAACCATTGGTACTGTCTCTTGTTCTTTACTTTTTTTTTTTTAGGTCAATTTTTCCACTTCGTCATTTTATCATTTTATCCGATAAGAATAGATGAATGAGGGGGTGCCTGGATGGCTCATTCATTAAGTGTCTGCCTTCAGCTCAGGTCATGATCTCAGGGTCCTGGGATCAAGCCACGCATCAGGTTCCCTGCTCTGTAGGAAGTCTGCTTCTCCCTCCCTCACTCCCTGTGATTGTGTTCCCTCTCTCACTCTCTCTTTCTCTCTCCCTCTCAAATAAATAAATAAAATCTTAAGAAAAAACAAGAAAGATGAATGAAAAAACAAAATACTAAAAGAGTAGCAAAGACTCCAGAAAAATATACAGTAACCAAATTGGAAGGGGGGAGGAAGGAAAGGAGAGAAAAAAATCTATATGTATAGATATAGGTATGCTATAGATAGATATAGATAGATAGATAGAGATATAGATTAGACATATTAGACTAGTGAATAGAACAGAGCCACACACTGATTCTGGGTATATTTCCATCTGTTAGAATAAAATGGCTCCCAAAATCTTAAAGAAAGACAAACTTATATATATACAAAAATAAGGGTAAACACAATGAAGGGATGGAATATGACTGTAAAGATGAAAATTTTAAAAGATTCTAAAAAAAGAATTGATAAGATAAGAAGTTGATTGAAAAAATTTTTTAAAAAAGAGGAAAGAATGTGATCAGGCTGGAGACTAGAACAAAGCCATGCAGTAGATTTAGGGTATATTTTGATATAGTAGAAGAAACTATATCGCAAAATTTTAAAGAAAGAAAAACCTATATGTATACAAAAAAATAAGGTTAAATACAATGAAAGAATAGAATATGACTATAACAATGAAAATTTTAAAAGATTTTTTAAAAGGTATTAATAAGATAAAATAGTTAAAAATGTTAGAATGAAAAAGAAGAAAAATTTTTAAAAATAGAATAAGAAAAAATAAATTAAAAAATATAACTTTGAAAGACTAAAGAATCATAGGAAAAAACCATGAGTACTATGTGCTCTGTTCCTGTAGCTCTGAAGTTTTGCAGTTCTCACTGATCAGTGAACTTGGTCTTGGCTGGATGTTCATGTTGACCTTCTGGGAGAGAGGCCTATTGCAGGGATTCTCAAATGTCTTTTGCCTGAGACACAATTGCAACACAGTTGCCAGGGGCCAGGCTAAGTAATCTACTTGGTTCTTCTCTTGGTAGCTTTTGTTCCCTAAATGCTTTCCGTCCAGCTTTGGAGGACTGGATTGAAGATAGTGGCCTCCCAATCTCCAGCCCCATAGGAACTGAGAGCTTGGGGCCCCACTCCTCACTGCACCCTCAGAGAAAAGCAGCCAATCACACTTGTCTCCCTGGTCTCCAGCCATGCTTCAGGCTCAGCCAATCTGTGACCAAGCATTTCTATCTCTAGGGCACGGCCCTGTTTTGAGTCTCCAAGCCTAGCAGATTCCTGAAGCTTGCCTCCAAGAGGAAGCAGCAGATTCCTGCAGCTTCCTCTTGGAGGAGGAAGGAGGGGATTTCTCTGGATCTCACTTGTGGGGTCCCTGCTAGAAGAGCAGTGGCCTTGACTGCTTCAGATCATGGTTTATGGCAACCCTGAACTGAGAAACTCCTCCTCGGCTCCATCTCTGCAGCTGGCTTCCCGCTCCAACACCTGGGAGCTGTGCCAGCTCCTGGTCTTTTTGTGACCCCATGGGCCAGGATATCACACTGTCTCAGCCTCTGGAGCGACCTCCCTCAGTGGAGTTGACTTCTGAAACTTCAGATTTTTGTGCTCCACTGTTCTACTGCTTGTCAGGAGTGGCCCCTCCCCCCAAGATTTATCTGTACACTGCCTCTGAAACACTTCTCCACACGCCCTACTTTCCAGAAAGTTGTCACTTTTCTGTTCCTAGAATTGCTGCTCTTCTTCTCTCTGAACACTTGTTGAGTTTGTAGATGTTCAATATGGTTTGGTAACTATCTAGCTGAACTCCTGGGACCCAGTGATATTTAGGTCTCTTACTCCTCTGCCATCTTGCTCCTCCCTCCTAACACAAAATACTTTAAGGTGTGTAAATACATTCATTTTTATTTAGCCTGAAACAGACCTCAAACTGCAGAACTCACGTTGGTTTTCCAAGTTGTCTCTCAATTCATTGGTCTATCCCTTCTAACTTCTCACCTCTTTATTCTTTTTATTAATTTAACTTTTACTTTAATTCCAGTATAGTTAACATATAGTGTTATATTAGTTTCAGGTGTACAATATAGTGATTCAACTCTTCCATACAACACCTGGTGCTCATTGCAACAAGTGCACTCCTTCACCCCCACTGCCTGTTTAAACCAGCCCCCCACCCACCTTCCCCCTGGCAACCATCAGTTTTTTTTTTTTCCCTATATTTAATAGTCTGTTTCTTGGTTTCTCTCTCTCTCCTTTTGCTTATTTGTTTTGTTTCTTAGATTCCTCATATGAGTGAAATCATATGGTATTTGTCTTTCTCTAATTGAATTATTTCACTTAACATTATACTCTCTAGCTCCATCCATGTCATTTCAAATGCAGAATTTCGTTCTGTTTATGGCTAAATAATATTCTGTTGTATATATAAACCACAACTTCTTTAGCTATTCTTATTTTTTTTTAAGATTTTTATTTATTTATTTATTTGACAGAGAGAGAGATCACAAGTAGGCAGAGAGGCAGGCAGAGAGAGAGAGAGAGAAGAAAGCAGGCTCCCCACTGAGCAGAGAGCCCGATGTGGGGCTCAATCCCAGGACCCTGTGATCATGACCTGAGCTGAAGGCAGAGGCCTCAACCCACTGAGCCACCCAGGCACTCCTATCCATTCATTTTTTGATGGACATTTGGACTTGGGGTATTTCCATAATTTGGCTGTTGTAAATAATGATGCAATAAACATAAAGGTGCATGTATCCATTTGAATTAGTGTTTTTTACTTTGGAGATAAATACCCAATAGTGTGATTACTGGATCATAGGGTAGTTATATTCTTAATTTGGGGAGGAATATCCATACTGTTTTCCACAGTGGCTGCATCTGTTTGCATTCCCACCAGTAGCTGAAAAGGGTTCCCTTTTCTCTGCATCCTCACCAACACTTGTTTCTTATGTTGGTTTTAGCCATTCTGACAGGCATTAGATGATATCTCATTGCAGTTTTGATTTGCATTTCCCTGCTGATGAGTGATGTTGAACATTTTTTCACGTGTCTCAGCCATCTGAACGTCTTCTTTGGAGAAATGTGTGTTCATTTCTTCTACCCATTTTTTAATTGAATTATTTATCTTTTATGTGTTGAGTTTTATAAGTTTTTTATGTATTTTGGATAGTAACGCTTTATTAGATATGTCATTTACAAATATCTCTTCCCACTGTGTAGGTTTCCTTTTAGTTTTGTTGATTCTTTTTTTTTTTTTTTTCTCTGTATGGAGACTATTTATTTTAATGTAGTCCCCATACTTTATTTTTGCTTTTATTTCCCTTGACTCAGAAAACCCATCTAGAAAAATGTTGTTATGGTCAATATCAAACACCTCACTGCCTGTCTTCTTTTATAGGACTTTTATGGTTTCAGGTCTTACATTTAGGTCTTTAATCCATTTTGAATTTATTTTTGTGCATGGTGTAAGAAAGTGGTCCAGTTTCATCATTTTGCATGTGGCTGATCAGTTTTCCCAACACCATAAGTTGAAGTGGTTTCCTCATTTCTTTAAACACTTCTTATCTCTTTAGGAAATAACTCAAGTTCCCCAATTAGGTTTGCAGGGTTATCCCACCACCTTAAAAACTTCAACACAAAATTATATTTATCAGACACTTATCAGCTCTATTTAGGTAATGAATTTTTATAAATTTATTTAAGGATATAGGACCTTGTGTCTTCCACAACTAGAGCAATTTTAAGAGATATTTAATGATTCATTGCTTGCTCAGATTAGTTAAGAGAATGATCCTCATTATTTATTTCTATATAATTTTTATGTTATAGTCTTTAATATAAATATTAAAATAATAATAATTGTAACTTGCTGTTAATGTTTAATAAAATATAATTTATATTCTTGATTTTAAGATTAGACTTTGCCATAAAAGAAATTATTTCCAATATTTTTTAATATGACATAAAGTGATTAACGTAACATGTAGTGTATTAACCTTGAGTCTTTCCAGCGCACCAGGAGGGACTCAGGATAGAAATTTAAGAAAAATAGATTCTAATGTCTACCATTGGCAATTACCATAATCTGGGAATTGGAAAATTTCATATATGTTCTTTTTGGATATTCATTTCCCCATAAAATGAATATGGTCTAGAAAACTCTAAATTTACTTTCAAGGTAAAATTACATACAAGCAGGGCATACTGGAGAAATGTATTTACTTGAGGTTTTTTCCTTACCAAGTCTCTTTATGTTAAAACTTTCATGTGAAATCTTGAGACTACTACAAACAGATAAGAAAATCGCTAAATTTCCTGCATATTGAAAGGGAGCAGATTTCACCACACCCAAAATATATCTCTGGCATAAGGATTACTTTAGGCTGATTTTAAAAAAATATTTATTTATTTATTTATTTATTTATTTATTTATTTATTTATTTGAAAGAGATAAAGACAGACAGACAGAGAGAGCAAGGGAGGGACAGCAAGAGGGAGAGAATCTCAAGCAGACACCCTGTTGAGCATGGAACCCAATACTTGATCTCAAGAGCCTGAGATCATGATCTGAGCTGAAATCAAGGGTCAGATGCTTAACTGACTGAGCCACCCAGGTGCTCTTAGGCTGATTATTTTTAAGAACTTGCAAACAGGAAAATCTCTGAAAATTGACTAGATGTTACTGTTTTGTAAGAGACATTTATGTTTAAAAGAGAAATATTCAATTGTTCCCCTCTCTGCACCTGGAAGGGAAAAATGATTCTAAATCTGTAAAAACTTATTAATGGAGAAAGCAACAATTTAAATCTGTATAACAACATACTTTAGTTTATTGAACTTTTCCTGATAACTTCCCATAACTAGCTTCCTCTCCCAACCAAAATCTTTTGTCTTTAGCTGGAGATGTTATTTAAGGTGGTGATCTGGGCCATTTCAGAGAGTTACTCAGTTTTCTTGAGCATCTGTCATACATACAGGAAGTATACATGTTATAAACTTCCATTTGCTTTTCTCATTAATCTGTCTTTTATTACATGGGGGAGGAGGTTTCAACCAACAACGTAGAAGGGTAAAGGAAAAGTTTTCTTTCCTCCTTTACAATATTCCCTCATTTAGCTAAACCCATAACATACATGAATTAGTGAGATTGTGATTTCTAATTCTCTTTTTATGAGCAAGAAAAATATCCATAGATTAAATAGCATTCTAAAAGTCCAAGCTGTAGGGCATCTGGGTGACACAGTCAGTTAAGCATCCAACTCCTGATTTCAGCTCAAGTCCTTATCTCAGAGTTCTGAGATTGAGTCCCACTTCTGGCTCCATGCTCAGCCCTGAGTCTGCTTGAGATTCTCTCTCCCTCTGTCCCACCCACTCATGCTCTCTGTATTAAATAAATGAACAACTATTTAAAAATAAATAAAAAATAGGGGTGCCTGGGTGGCTCAGTGGGTTGGAGCCTCTGCCTTTGGCTCAGGTCATGGTCCTGGGGTCCTCGGATCAAGCCTCACATCGGGCTCTCTGCTCAGCAGGGAACCTGCTTCCTCTTCTCTCTCTGCCTTTCTGCCTACTTGTGATTTCTGTCTGTCAAATAAATAAAGAAAATCTTTATAAATAAATAATAAAAGCCCAAGCTGCAACAAAAGTGGCAGATAATGAGTGATTTACTTGAAACGTTTAATTTTCTAACTGGCTATATATCAATATCCAATATTCAGAAACAAAAATCAACTGATTAAATTTGAAGATCTAATTGGCTTTATTAAGTGATTCATTAATCAGACAGCATCCCATATAGCAAGTAGAGGGGAGCTCCAAGGAATTGTACAAAGTAGAGGATTTTTTTTTTAATAGTAAGGAGGGTGAAGTAAGAAGTTATTAGTAAAAGACAAGAAAAGATTATTTCAGGCATGGTTACCTTTCTTAGTTGGAAGGACAGGGGTTCCTGTTAGGTGGATTACCTCATCTTCCTTTGGAGGATGGAGAGACCCCATGTGATAGATTACCTCATTAATGTGCTGACTAAAAAGCTGCAGATTTTTTGAATTAAAATTCCACTCTTGGAGAGCTTTGAATTGCAATTAAGTCTTGGTTTGCTGTCCTGGGTACAAGTGATTCTACCCTGGGTCTGTGATTTTCTTTTTAACACCAAGAAATTTTTGAGCAATCCAAGTATCTATCACTTTCTTCCTTTTCTTCCACTTTCCTCTTTATAAATATAAATTTACTTTCTGAGAGCTAAGGCTATAAATGTAGACATACATTATAGTCATAATAATGTCATAAAATCACATAACATTTTGAACACTGCCATATTTTGATTTATAAGAAATACATATGTGGTCCCTCAAGTGATGAAAATATAATTCTCACATGTATTTAGTCCATGTCCATGATTCCTGGTTCAGTACTCCCCAAATCCTTGGTTTTTCTTAAGCATCTTTTCCCAAGAAATTTGATCTCTTATCCCCATTTCCTGAAACTGCTTCAGAGCCCTGAAGGAGAAATAGGTGTCTTGTTATTTATAACAAGCCCTTTTCCACCACCATTGGGTTTATGTTAATGAGGTGACTTTTGAAAATAGAGCTAAATAAACTGACAATGAATCAAAGGGTTGGAACTTACAGTCTTATTCTCTGATTTCTGGGGAGAGGGGAGGGGTTAGAGGTTGAATCAATCACCAATGGCCAATGAGTTAATCAGTCATGACTATGTAATGAAGCCTCCATAAAAATCCTAAAGGAGAGGTTCATAGAGCTCCCAGCTTGGGAAACCAGAACATTTCCATGTATTACTGTGCTAAGACCCAAACTCCACAGGGACAGAAACCCCTTTGTTTGAGATCTCACTCACCCTGTATCTTTTCATCTGACTGATGATTCCTACCTTTCACTATCCTATATAGTAAATTGGTAATCTAATGAATAAACAGATTTCCTGAGTTCTCTTAGTTGCTCTAGAAATTTAATCAAACACAGGGGGGGGAGCTGTGGGAACATCTGATTTATAATCAGTGGGTCAGAAGTATAGATAACAACCTGGTTGTGTGATTGATATCCAAAGTGGAGTGTAGTCTTGTGGAACTGAGCCTGTATCCTATGGACTCTAATGCTATCTCTGAGTAGACAGTATCAGAAATGAGTTGAATTGTATGACATTCTGCTGATGAACTGAGCATTGCTTGGTGATGTGGGGGGAAATTGGAAATTTGTTTCAGACGCTAGAAATTGGTCTCAGAACACCATTTAAACACAAATGAGCAAAATTCATAATTACAAAAACCACATGAAACTTAACTGCATGCATTATTAATAAAACAGATTTACCTCATGAGTTTTACCCACCTGTCTTGCTCTACCTTTATTTATAAGGCATCTCTTAGGCTAATATAAATATAAGTAGGTGCATGTGTGCTGACATCTGCTGGCAGAGATGGTTGGGAACAATGTGGGACCATTATGATTTACCCTATAGAGATATGCATGGAGGGCCTAGCGTTATGAATCTTTAAAATTTATTTATATTTTCATGACTTCTAATATTGTATAGAGAAGTGTGACAGGTATTAAGTATTTCAAATTTCCAAATATTGACCCTTGATGAACAGAATGTCTCTGGGCAAGTCTTTTACCCATGCTGAGTCTAGAGGCATTCTCCTATCTTTCCAGCTTTCATACTTAGTTTGGTTTGATAGGTAATCTCCATATAATCTTCATTATAGTTTAAAATAATTCAGAAACTCACTGTAGAAGGTAATTTTTAAATTATTAAAATGGACCAAGAAATAAACAGATTCAGATTAAATCTAAGTTAGAATTGGCCTTTCACCTATCAAAGAAAAATAAAGAGTTCTTCTGAGCTAAAAAAATAGCCCAAAGACTTAGCTAGTCATAGACTTCTAAGCTTTAAAACAGGGGATGAGGTATTCATTAAAAAAACAAACAAACAAACAAAAAAACCCACAACAGATAACACCAGAAGAGCTGAGTTTCGTTTCTGGGTAAGTCACTTTAATATCTCCAGGCTTTATACCTAAAAATGGTGATAATCTACTCACTTCACAGTACAGTCATGGGGATTAAATGAGAAACATGTGTGATGATGATTATTAAATTATAAAGACCTTTACAAATGTAAGGTAATATTTTTTAGCTCCATTATATATCAGCTTTGTACATCTTTATGTAACAATAATAGCTATGGGTCCCCTGATAATTTCATCCTGACTTAAACTGTTTTAAAATTTATAATACAGAATCTCAAATTAATAGTATAATCAATTTAAAAGACCCAGATGTTCTGGAAGGTGCACATGTGCCTAATTTCCTATCCAAAGCTTTATAATACATTAAGTCCATAGTAATGTAGGTTTGAATAATTCAAATACATATATGACAGTGGTTAAGTTAGATAATAAATACTTAATCATCTTCCAAATTTTCCCTGTTTTATTATTTGGTTTTGATTTTACCTATATATTGTACAACTATTATAAATGATGCAGTGTGCTAGATGATAAAAATAGCAGTGCAAGCACAGAAAATAGAAAGATAAAGATACAGGGCGCCTGGATGGCTCAGTGGGTTAAGCCGCTGCCTTCGGCTCAGGTCATGATCTCAGGGTTCTGGGATTGAGTCCTGCATCGGGCTCTCTGCTCAGCAGGGAGCCTGCTTCCTCCTCTCTCTCTCTCTGCCTGTCTCTCCATCTACTTGTGATTTCTCTCTGTCAAATAAATAAATAAAATCTTAAAAAAAAAAAAAAGAAAGATAAAGATACAGCATAGTCAGTGGCTCTCACAAACTTCCTATTTTCATGGGAAAGATAGATATTTCAAATGAAACAAATGAAGTAAAGGGATTTAGGGGAAAATGTTGAGTACAGTCAAAATACAGAGCTAACCAAACTCAAAATCTCAAGTCAGAAAATGTTATCTTGATCTTTCATTTAAACTTGTACCCCAGTTACAAGATTGGAGCAGGATGTTATTCCTGAGACATGAGGTTTGAGGACAGGGTGAGTATGAGATATCATGCCAGAAGCTGGTCAGCAGTAAAATAAGACAGACAGATAAGTTGACGCTGGAACTTTGAATAGGTAGGAGAGCTCAGAACTGCAGGTTACTAAAAGGAGAACTAATGATGGAAGACCAGATAGGGAATGCAGGCAGGTAGGGCAGCACATATATGAGAAACAAGTATGAGGTTATGGAGCAATGTGGTAAAAACTCAACAGATGGTAAAAATAAAGGTAAAAAAATGTCCAAAGATTTTTAGTTTAAAAATAAGTGGTTAGAGTATATTAGTTCTTTATTCATTAAACATTTATTGAGATTCCTATATACTAAAACTTGGGGAAATAAAGACAAATATGAAACATGTCTGGTTACTAAGGAATTCATCTTAAATATTTAATGAAAATCTCTAATTACACCAGCAGTTGTGGTGGGCACAAGCTAGAATAAACAATACACGCAAGATCCACTTTCATGGAGTTTACATCTAGATGACTGCAAACAAACAATTAAATGGAAATAAGCATTAATAAAAGCATATATCTGATAGTGGTTTTAAAAGTCTTCATCACAAGAAAAGAGTCTTAAGTACGTATGGTGATGGCTATTAACTAGACTGATTGTGGTGATCATTTTACAAAGCACATGAATATCAAATCATTATTTTGTAATGAAACTAATATAATGTTATACATCAATATGTCAATTATATTTCAATAATAAGTAAATAGTAAATAAATAAATAATACTGAATTGACTAAAACAAAAAAATATGTGAACTGCCATGAGAAGCAGAAGCATTTAGCAAAGTCTTGGGAAAAATAAAATGGAGGAATTTATCAAGAATATCACAAACTATCAATGAACTTAGAACTGTTGCAGATAGGTAGGACAACCTTAATATATAGTTACTGTATGCTTAAGTAAATAAATATATTATGGGGGCACCTAGGTGGCTCAGTTGGTTAAGCAACTGCCTTTGGCTCAGGTCATGATCCCAGGATCCTGGGATTGAGACCCACCTGCTTCTTCCTGGATCTCTGCTGCTCTGCCTGTTTTTGTCTCTTGCTCTCTCTGTCAAATAAATAAATAAAACCTTTCAAATAAATAAATAAATAAATAATGAATGACAGAAACAATATAAAGGCAAAGTGAAAGTCAAAAGGTATAGAAAGGGAGGCATATATCCACATTTTTTTGAGTAGAAATCATGAATACAATGATCCAGAATCCAAGATTTCCTGAAACAACTTTGATTTAAAATAGCTTGTCCTTTTCTCTGTCTCTCTCTCTCTCTCAAATAATGAAATAAATCTTCAAAAAACAAATTTAAAAAATGGGGCACATGGGTGGCTCAGTCTGTTAAGTGTTCTACTCTTGGGCTCAGATTATGATCTCATAGTCTTGAGATCAAAGGCGACTCAGGCTCTGCACTGAGAAGGGAGTCTGCTTGAGAGTCTTCCTTCTGCCCCTCCCTCATTTCTCTCTCTAATAAATAATCTTTTTAAAAAGTTAAAATAGCTTGTCTTGTAGTTCCCGAAATACACTTCTGTTTACCAGGCATGTACTGATGATTTTCTTTAAAAGTGTAATTGTTTAAAGCATGTAGAAGAAAAATAAGACTTGATACCAAGGATGTGGCCTTTGAGGCAGAACTTTATTATTTCCATTCAACCCAGAACTTGGCTGGTGTGAGAGAGAAGACTGGTGGGAGCCTATAGTTGCAGACAGGTAGAAACACCTAGGGGTTATGAGCGTCAGAAGGCAGGGGATCATATTCAGTAACGACATAGTTCTAGATTCATTGATAGTTTGCCAGCTACCTAACTCCCCCTGTTTTTATTTATTTATTTATTTCTGTATGATCATACATTAAACATTTTCTTATTTTAAATCACTGGTAAGTTGTTTAGAAGTTTCAACATGTAAGGACCACAAAAATGTTTTTTCAGTTCTCTCTTCACCATCCAATGTGTAAAATAATGACTCAGAAAAATGCACTTTGTACCATCAGTAATATCCATCAAGAAGAGCCCAAGGCTCTATCCAGAATTCTTCACAATTTCTTACACCATTTGTTCATAGTTTAATTAGATTAGCAAGCAAATTATTGTCAATTACACAGTTCTGACAAAAGTAATTGCATAAATAGATACTATCTTGGGACAAGTTCTTTCTGTAGTAGATGATTTTTATTCTCCCACAACTCACTCCTACGATATTTTCAAAATTAAAATCCCACGCACTAAGCTACATCACCGTAATACATCAACTGTCATTTGCTGTTTCTTCTCACATTCAATTTAATTTTTAATGTCTACAATAGAAATTACTGCATAAATTTGGAATAATACTACAGAAACATGTGTTTGTCTGAGCCTCTGATATATAGTAGTGGGGAAAGGAATCCTAAACAATATTTGATTAAAATATTGGAGGCTTTGATCTGCTGTGGCTAAGCCTGAGTAAACCCAGAACATTTGTCTCATAGTTATAAAAAATAAAAATCTAGTTTGCTTTGGCTTATCTTAGTGTCTCAAGAACACTGAATATTTAGCAATTAAAAGTATAGCTTAACATGAAGAAGAGCAATGCTGAACTTGGACAAAAATTCTGTTTGCTTTAGGTATATTGGATTTTTATTTAATATTAGGCTGTCAGCAACTAGAATCATAGACAAGGGTGCCTGTGGTGCCCAGTTGGTTAAGCATCTATTTTCAGCTCGGGTCATGATCCCAGGATCCTGGGATCAAATTCTGCATCAGGCTCCCTGCTCCTCCTTCTCCCTCTGTCTGTAGCTTCCACCTACTTTACTGTCTCTCTCCCTGTCGAATAAATAAACAATTAAAATAAATCAAATCAGAGACAGAATTCAGAATTTATAAAGTCCCCATAAATTTCCATAGGCATGATAATAAGAAAACATTAGAATTGGTTTTAAATCTTCTTAATCTATTCATGATTACTCACTTTGCTAACCATGCCCCTGAAAGTCAACCATCAGTGATGGCTTCTTTCAAAACAACTTGCTTTTTAAGGCCTATGTCAACCCCCTCCTGTCTTTGTAACAAAGATAAATCAAAATTCTGCAACTAGTACAAACCCAGATTTTGTGTGTGTGTTTCAGTTTGCAAAGCTATTGACCTAAGTGATGTTTGTCAATTCTTTTCTTCCACTGCATTGAGTCTACTGATGAGACCACTCAAGGCATTCTTTATGTCTGTTACTGTGTTGTTCACTTCCAGCATTTCTATTGGATTTTTATATTTTCCACCTTTCTGCTGAAAGTACCCATTTGATCATGCATGCTGTCTACCTTCTCTACAAGAATCTTTAAGCTATTAACTATGGTTATTTTAAATTCTATCATATAGTTCTAATATCAGTGGCATAATTGCCTTATCTCTTGAAAGTATAATGCTTTAGCTTATCTTCTCACATGCTTCATAATTCCCTTGTTGTTGTTGAAAGGTGGACTTCTTATATTGTATAGTAAAGACTGAGGTTAGTAGCTTTATACCTGGGTATCTGTATCCCTTTCTTTCACTGAATCCTTTAGTTAACAGCTTTGATTATTCAAATTAAAAGCCGAGGTGGGTTGGGGGATTTTTGTTGCCATGGTTACCCTTAGCGCACTACAGCCTTCAAATTCTCCTAAATAATTCCTTGTGTTCAGAATAAGAGCTAGTTTTCTAGAGGTTTTGTTTGTTTTGTTTTTGTTATCATTTACATTTTTTTTTCCTCAGTGTTGTACTGTAAGTTTTAGGTCTTTCTTTTCACAGCATTTCAGAGATGGTCTGTATCTAGCAAAATTCTGTTAAGACTATTTTTTTAGAACTTTCGAGTTCACAGCAAAATTGAGAGGCATTACAGAGATTTTTCTGTATACCCCCTACCCTGAAGCATGTATAGCCTTTCCTGTTATTAACATCACTCACCAGAATGGCACATTTGTTACTAAGGATGAACCTACATCGCTGCATCCTAAACACCTGAAGTCCAGAGTTTACCTGAGGGCTCACTCTTGGTGTCATATATCCGGTGGGTTGGGACAAGCATATAATTATATGCATCCCTCATTATATTATCGTACAGGGTATTGTCGCTGCTCTAAATGTCTCCTGTACTCCACCAAATCATCCCTCCAACTACCCCTGAAAGATTTGCTTTATTCTATGCCTGTTGGCCTGGTGGAGGGTCAGGGTAGGGGTGTTCTACATTCTAATAAAGCTTCAGTCTTAGGTAGACACATTTCTCTGCTGACCATCCCCCAGGTACAGATGTGTTCTCCTTTTTGTCTGCACTGACAAGGGTGTTCCACCAGTGCCCTCAAGACAGCATTGTTCGTTGTCCTCTGAGCAGATTAAGGGTTGTTGGAGTAAGGTAAGTGTCTCGGCAGTACTTCCTCTCCCCACCTCCCACGCCCACTGGCAGCTGTCACTGCCCCTCCTGTTCTCTATGTTCGAGGCTTTCTCAGAGTTCTCCCTGTGTTTTGTGAGCTCCCACTATAGTTTGTAAGACAAAAAGCCTGCAGGAGAATGAGGATTCTGAAGCAGGAGAGGGAGGTTCTTGTCTCATGGAGCTGAAGAATGAATCTCATGGACAAAGGAGAGTGAGCAAAGCAATACAGTTTTATTAAGCAACAGTAGAGAAAAGGCTCTCAGGAATGCGAAGCATCCTGACCAGTGAGGGAATTTTCATCTCTGCCCTTTTATTAGAACTTTACCAGGAAACTGGCAGGTGGTTAGGTCAGCGATCTGGAACTAAACATGACACTTATACATTGTATGCAAGTCTTTGTTTCTTGTGACATCTGTGATCTATAGATATATTTTGCTAGGTCTGGTTAATCTTTATGGTTAACTTCTCCTTTGACCTGATTGTTTTTTAATTTTCTGTGGTCATTTGTTATTTTTTGTGGTCACAATGGAATTATTAGAAAAACATTTTTAACCCCAGTAGTTGGGATAGGGTGATCTGGGTTTTTTTTCCCTCACCTTTGTTTTCATTCTATCTTAGTATTTGCATACCTGAAATACCCTCAGAGCCTAGTCAGGCTCCTCTTATCTCTCCTTACCTGAAGTCCCAGCCTTTCCCTATTTAATACCTCTTACATTTGCAACTCCCAGGGGTTTATCTTTCTCACTGGCATGACCATCACTGTGCCAAACACCTGACCATCCCCAAATGTAAGGGCCTACTTAGCCCAAGGGAGCCATTTTGTTGTTTATGCAGTAAACTTAGATTGACCCCGCCCCTCCCAGAGTACCAAGGAGAGTGGAACTCACCTTTTGGGCACCAGTTCTGACCAAGGTGATAGGCTAGTTCAAGTATCTACTGGGGTAAATTGAAATTCAATTGGCCACCCGTGTGTGACCTAGCATGACTGTGCAGTTTTCTCTGTGTGTCGCAATCTCATTGGCCACCTGTGTGTGACCAGGCTCAACCACATGGCCTTTGCTCTATAAAAGTTAGTCTGTGAGGCTGGGAGGGGTTGCCTCACCTTTTGGGCACCAATTCTGACCAAGGTGATAGGCTAGTTCAAATATCTACTGGGGTAAATTGAAATTCAATTGTAAGAGACGGCCCCGACTGGTCGGTTTGATTCTCAATGCTTGGTGCGAAATAAAGCTTTGCTTGACCTTTGCTTTGTATCAGTCTTGCTCCTTTGATCATGGACCCATTATTGGGGGACCTATTATTGGGGGCCCATCCAGGAATGAGAATGGATGTCTGGTTGTGTCTTGCGCAAGAAAGACAGTGCTCCAATCTTTTCTCCCTCTGCCTATCTCCCCTTACATTTTGGGCTATGCAACATCAGGACTCCAGTGGGTTCAAAAAAAGATTATGAATTTTGTGTTTGTTTGGCTTTTTTAAAAATTGTAAAACTGGGAACATCCCTCTTTGCAGATCCCTACGTCTCTGAGTGGAAATCAGAAGGAAATCTTAGTTCTCTGAATGTTTGAAATTTCTGTCACCACTTTGAAAATTACTTCTGTTGACTTGCTATAAATATATAGTCAAACAAATCACATAGCATTGCACTTGGAATGCTCAAAATAGAGCACAGAAAGGTAAATATTGCCATGTTATTGAAATAATCATTATTGAGCAAAATTTATCTTCCCTTGTACTTTACATTCTAAAATTACTAAATTTCGGTAATATTTACACATTCCCACAGACACACCCATGCATACAGGGAGAGAGACTGAGCACAAAGTACTGTCATTTGCCTAAAGAAAACATAATAAACTAATACAGGTTACTTTTACCTACTATTAATTTAATAAAGTTCTTCTCCTCAAAGATCCAGAAGTCACTTGAAGGTCTCTTAATTTGTTTTTAAGTAGCTGTTAAGAGAAACAATAAAAGTCCTTACCATCTGAGTATATAATTGGAAAGTTGAAAGATGGAGCTTGCCCCAAGCCAAAGTTCATCCGTCACTGAGTCACTGGAGGGTCTAATTCCCAGTGAGCAGATTGCTTCCTTCAGCCTTCCCCCTCCAAATAAATCCTTATTTAAGAGTTTTGAATTTTTAAGTTAGGTGCCAGATATTAATATGACTACTTCACCATCTTTCTCTGTAGCTGTCTTTTGGTTTTTTATAGGCCTGAGATTATGTGCTAAAATTTTTCTCCAAAAATGTGTCTTACGCTGAAAGCAAAGTTTAACACTTGGAAGCCAGATCTGTGGAGTTGTCGTGTCCACGGTGCTGCAAGCTAGTTCATCCTAACTTGGTGAGTGGCTCTCACTCTGGTGAGGCACCAGAATTGATAATGTGTCTCTCCAACTTCATATGCATACCAACAACCACACTCTGGTCAAAATGCAGATTCCAAATAAGCAGAAGTGGCCTAGCTCAAGATTCTGCATTTCTAAGAAGCTCCCAGTAGATGCTGGTTGGCAGAGTGTATGTAGTCCAAGATATTTTTATAAAGCAACAGAGATTAGCACTTCTAGAGATTAGCATCCTGAAAGATCATGATGGCAAGCTAATGTTTGTGGGTTTTTTTTTTTTTTTTTTTTTTTAAAGCTCCCAATGTGATTCTGTTGCAGAGCTAGGGGTAAGAATCACTTCCAAGAATATAGCTCACCTTTTTGGAACTGTTTGCAAAGGGGCTTGTAGAGTTCAATTTCGATACTTAAATTGCATAATGTATATTTTCTTTATTTAGCAAACCCCATGTTAAATTTTTGGTAAAACAAAAGGTCCTTTCTGGATTTGCTTGTTTGTTTCTAAATATTTATTTGTCCATTTGAGGGGGGCATTTTCGCAGGGGTTCCCAAGCAAGCAGGAGGGGGGGCACAGGGAGACAGAGCCAGAAAGACTCCCTGTTGAGCAGGGAGCTTGATGCAGGGCTCAATCCAGGATGCTGAGACCACAACCCCAGTAGAAATCAAAAGTTGGACACTTAAGTCTCAGAGCCACCCAGGTGTCCCACAAAAGATCTTTTTTGAAATGTGATAAACTATGACATGATCAAAATATGTTATTTTAAATTTAGATGTTCACTTTTCACAAAGGTATATTAAGCATGGAATTTTTTTTTTTTTTTTAATCTTTCATTACGGGGCACCTGGGTGGCTCAGTCTGTTAAGCATCTGACTTTGGTTCAAGTCATGATCTCAGGGTCCTAGGAGCCAACTGCCCCCGACATTGGGATCTGTGCTCAGGGGGAGTCTGTTTCTCCCTCTCCCTCTTTGCCCCTCCCCACCAATTGTGTGCGTGCTCTCTCTCAAATAAGTAAAACCTTCCAAAAAATTTTTTCTTTCATTAAAATGAAAGTCATTTTAAATGTCTCTTTTTTGTTTGTGAAGGGAAAAAATGGTCCTTGAAGTGAGACAATATAAAGTTCTTGTAGTTTAAAACTCTTGAAGGGTGACCTAATTATGTTAATAAACCCTAATCACAAAATCTCTGAATTCACAAAATTTCTACTATCAGGATTTCAGATAGTCTCCTGGTAGGAACTCATCAAAGGGAAATTTTTCTATTAAAAGTTCTGCTCTACCATTCCCCACTGACCAAGAGGGACTTAATATTTCCCTCAGCTTAACCCAAACTCTAGACAGGTTTCTTTCTGTCTCGAAGTCTCAGACTTCCCTTCTCTTCGAGCATTTATTTTAGGAAACCTGTCATTGTAGATTCTTTCTCTATCTTTCTGAGATAGAAAACTTTTAAAAAGATTTTTTGCCAGTTTTACAAGTCTGGATTATTTTTCTCAAGGACCTAGAGGCCTTACTTTTGGAAAGGTAATCATCAAAACTTCCTTCTATCCATCTCTGGAAGGGTAGGAGCCTAACCTCTGTGAGCACATTGCCTCATGATGTTAAGCAGCCTCCTATTAGGCAGATATGGGAAAGTTTACTTTTCCTTGTAGTAAGATGAAGTAGCAAACATAGCTGGTCTATGATCCCTTCAACCTTATCTCTTAAAATCAATCTTTCCTAAAAAATAAATAAAATAAAATAAATCTTTCTTTTGTTTTTATAGCGTTGGGCTCAGACTACCTCTCTGGCCCCACTATTTTATCATCATAGTCTGGAATAAAGTCTTGACTGTTGAACTTTGTTCAGTGTAATTTTTTTTTTTTTAATACTATCTTGGTGTAAAACTTCCAAACTGAATTAAAGGAATGACCTGTTTCCTCAATTTTTCTTTTTCTTTTTTTTTTTTTTAAAGATTTTATTTATTTATCTGACAGACAGAAATCACAAGTAGACAGAGAGGCAGGCAGAGAGAGAGGAGGAAGCAGGCTCCCCGCTGAGCAGAGAGCCCAATGCGGGGCTCGATCCCACGACCCTGGGATCATGACCCGAGCTGAAGGCAGAGGCTTTAACCCACTGAGCCACCCAGGTGCCCCTGTTTCCTCAATTTTTCTAAGAGAGAAACTGTTTGGCCTTTAATCTCTTTCCCACCACTCTCCCTAATACTACCTCCTGAGAATATTTCTTATTTAACTGAATCATTGGTAGGTGTCCCTAAAATGCAGATTCATAATACCTATGTATTAAAACTGGTTGGATACTCTACCTTAGTTGAATGAATCTATGCCATAGCACTTACTTAATAGAGCTATGAGCTGTGGATAGCACAGGGGTAGTAGTATTCTCAGACCTCTGATTGAGCCCTTCAATAATGAATTCCCTTCAGGATTATGGTTGTTCAAAATCCTTTGTGTCAGATTTTCAGATGGTTTTCTTTTTTTTTTTTTTATTTTGAATTTCCTCTTCTTTATTTTAATTTGGTGCAGCCTCTTTGGAGAACAGTGTGGAGATTCCTCAAGAAATTAAAAATAGAACTTCCCTATGACCCTGCCATTGCACTCTGGGTATTTTCCCCAAAGATACAGATGTCAGATGGTTTTCAATACGCTGTACTCACAAGGATCCTCAGTGCGGTTTAATCTCTCCAAATAAGAGGGAAAAGACCAACAGTAATGGCTGGATAAGATAGGTTAGCCATACTTATTTGTGTCAGCCAGTCTTTGTTTTGTTTTGTTTGGTTAAATGCTGATTTTACCTATTAAACTATAAGTCCATGAGGGAAAAGTCATGTCTGTTTGGTTTACCATTTTTTAAACCACATCTAGTATAGTGTTAAATGCACAAAGACAAAACAAAATTATAGTGACAATATACAAAATCCAAATTACAAGTAACCAGAAAACACTTTTTTTTAAGTCAGATTTAAGTGGAAATATAAACTTCTTAGTGTCTCAAATAAGATCCAGCAATGAGAGCACTATGAATGTGGTGAGAAGGATTCATGACAATTTAATTCCCCAAGATATCTGAAAGGTTCTCTGGTTTACATACATTTGCCCTATTTTATTGGTTTATCTACTGATAAATCAACCAAATAAGTATGGCATGAGGAAGATTTATAGACTGGGGAACCTGGGTGGCTCAGTTCGCTAAAGTGTCTGTCTTCAGCTCAGGTCATTATCCTAGGGCCTAGGCTGTCTTGCTCAGTGGGGAGCCTGCTTCTCCCTCTCTTTCTGCCACTTCCCCTGCTTGTGCTCTCTCTCTCTGTCAAATAAATAAATAAAATCTTTTTTTTTTCAAAGATTTTATTTATTTATTTGACAGACAGAGATCACAGGTAGGCATAGAGGCAGGCAGAGAGAGAGGAAGAAAAGCAGGCTCCCTGCTGAGCAGAGAGCCTGATTCGGGGCTCCATCCCAGGACCCTGGGATCATGACCTGAGCTGAACACAGAGGCTTTAACCCATTGAGCCACCCAGGCGCCCCATAAATAAAATCTTAAAAAAAAAATTACCGAAAATAAAATAGGTATAGCCACTTTTATTGTTCATCCTTCTAAATGGCATTTTCTCTGACTTCCACTAATCTTTTCCCAGAATGCCCAGTTTGTTTCTCCGTTAGGAAAGTTTAGGAAACAGATCACTCTCAACTCAGTTTGGAAATATAATGTCACAGTGGTATCAAAGCAAATAATACAGCTCTTGATGGAAAATATTTGCATCTCATTCGATGCCATGATTTCTTTTGCATTTACCCTCGTTCATCTAACCTACTGTTTAGAAAACATTTAACAGAAATTACATTTAAATTATTTGATGTAGCTGAGAACTCTATTAAGCATGAGGGCTTTCAAACAGAAAGTAAAGCATATTCCATGACATTTTCCTACCAACTTAGATTCATTGAGTACCAGAAGAGCAGTTCAATTAATTTGTTGATCTTGTTTTTCCTCTGCACTGTTACACATTCAAAGGTGTCTTTTACTTTCAGGTTCTTAAACACACATACTTATGATCTGGGGATGCCAGGAAGTTGTATTACCCAATAGACTTATGGGTTACACAGAAAATATATAGGTATCATAAATTAAAACTTTGTTTGAGAACTTCATTAAAATTGACCTCCATGTCTAGTACTATTTCACTAGTGTCACCTGCTCTCCATTCATCTAGCATTGGCTCCCTCAATCATTTTCCATATTTCTGACAAGTCATTCACCCTACAGTGCTTCTCATTAACTATTACAACAAAACTCAGCCCCTAGATGCACAGGAAAATTATCTAGGGGAATATTTAAGATGTACAGATGCCTCTGGGCACTATCTCGGGAGGGTCTATTCTGATGGTGGTCCTAGGCCTTTAACAGCTTAGATAGATCTAATATGTGATGAGGATTGCAAAACTCTGAACGTCAATCATTGCAACTTTTTTATTTGATTTACTTATGGTGCTTAATTGAATACTTATTTTGAAGAAAAAAATTGTATTCCTTAGAGAACTATGTTTGAGAACATTTCAGAGTTAATACACCTTCCACATGACACCGTGGAAACTGACCTAATACACTTTGAAAAATACGATCCTATATTCTATGTATCTGCCTCCCGTAAGGAATTCTTTGCATTCAGATTTGATATCTTAATTTTCCTATAGCTCACCTTTGTCATTTGTAAAATGGGAACTCAATTTTTAAAAAAGGTTGTTGTGGCGGCAAAAGGAAATAATCCTATATATAAACTGCCACAAACACAGTGGGTGATCAATAAGTTGTATTGAAAGGCAGAGAAATATTTATTCTAAATACAAGTAAATAATATGATTTACTTTACAAATAATGCATGCTTGTCATAAATAATAAAAAAATTCTCCTTTCATTTCTGTAGTTCAGGATACTAAGCTAGAAAAGCTCCTTCTATTCATATCTTTCCTTGGATAAAAGTATAGAGCTTCAATATAACCAATGTGTTGGTCAACCCTCCCTACTCCCTTGAGTAGATACCAACCTCATCTTTCCTAGGTTCCAACACCTCCTTCCAGACAACCACTTTCACAAAATACCCTCTTCACCATGCTCTGGTTTGATACCATGAGCTGGCATCCTTTTATGCAGATGCTTACTTAAGTCACTGCACCTGCTTCCTGCTAAGCTGCCTCTCCTTGTGGACACCGTCCATGCCTCACTTGAGCTCCAGCCCTCCCCTGGGCTTCTCTCTGCAGGATGATTTCATCACTCCCCTTGGTCCTGACTCCTTGAATATGGGGCCTCCTTTCCGAGGGGTGATCCCACATGAAGATACCATCACGTCTCAGGGACACACTCTTCTCCCCAGTCAAGAACTCTATGTGGCTTAGCATTTCCCCATGGCCTGCAGTGTTTGGGCAGGGGTAAGAAAGAAAAAGAGTTTTTGTTTTTTTTTTAATACCATCTATTAGTATGTGTCTGTCACAAAATGACCGACTATATTCATATGCTTACTTACTATTGGAAAATTACATGTACTAGAAAAATGTTTGTTTTTTAAAAAATTATAAATAGCCAAAATTAAGATCCTTTTCCAGTCTGGTACAGGGATGATAAAACAATCTGCTCCAGATTCATAAAAATTGTCATCTTCATCATAATTATAATGACAAAAGCACTAATAAATGTTGAGAATTACACAAACTAGGAAAGTCACCACTTTGAACAACCATAATAATTGATTTCTTTTATTTTGCTCATGTTGTGTACCTAAGGGAGGGTTGATCTGAATTATATCACTTGTTTTGAGATTTAAGAAGCTGATAATATAAGTAGTCATTTCCAAACCTGAAATTAAATATTTGGCTCAGGGCAGCACCAAAGACTAAATTAAATCAGATACTTTAAAAGCTCAAACTTTATGGAAAAAAAAAATTTAGAGAGAATAGTGTTACCTACCTGAAATAAAATTCTAAATAATTTGATTAACAAAAGTTTTCCATATACCATATGCAGTAGGGAAAGGCACAAACTAGACAATCCATTGATGAGAACATTAAATGGCGTCAACATGACAGTTCAACTGTATACTCTTGTAAACTTAGAACTTGACCAGGCAATTCATATACCATGTTTCTCAAGTCTAGTTGCTCTTGTTTGTCCTGAGTGCATACCAAAACAAACTATTTTAAAACATGAAGCCAACATATCTACTCTCCTAAATTTTTTTTTTTCTTTTCCATCATCATCACTAACAGGCATTGCCCTGTTCTGCCTTCTGTCCACAGGAGTTCGTTACTGGCTTCCAATTAATTTTTCTGAATTTCCCAAAGCCATTCAATGTTGCCCCATCTTCCAACTTCAAAATATTTTGCCAAAGCTCAAGACAGTACTGAGTAAAGGGCTTGAAACTACCAGGAATAATCTGTTAAAATTCAATGGTTGTTGTAAATGAAATTTTCCCCCTGTTACACATGTACCATGAGTGACTGGGTATGATGACACATGCGTATGGTATGTTACTAGCTACTTAAGAGGCAGAAACTATAAAATTGCTGAACTCAAGGATATTAGCCTGCAGTGTGCTTACACTAAATTCAGCAACATAACATGTTATGGAACCATAAAGAGACTTCTCATTCATCTGGGGAAAAATGCTCAAAAAGATGCTTCAACTTAACTATGGCAACCCAATGCACTATTTTTTAACAAGTCCACTTATTTAAAAATAATATTTCATGTTCAACTTACATTGAATGTTAAATGATTTTTTCATTGTATATTGCTTATTTTGAAAATTTATATACTAGTAATTAATAATAGAATATGATATTTGAATTGTGTATATTTGTTAATTTATATTATAATCATTTTATAATACATTGATAATTTCTTATATGTGATTTATATTATATTTTATATTTGTATGTTTGTACACCACATTTTATATAATCATATATATTTATATTTGGTATTTGGTTTATTATATATGCAGGTCTTTAAACTTTATTACATATTTAGTTATAGCTGATTTGTATTTGTGTATTCTGGGTAGTTTTAATCAAATACTGGTACTAATATTGGTATTATGGTATTATGGAAATAAATACACACACACACACACACTCTTGACATTCTGTGCCAGGACTGCAATTCAACAGAGGGATAAATCTTCCAGAATAGAAACAGAGCAAAACTCACATGTCGGTTAAAGACACATGTTTGGGAATGACTATTGGGAAGAAAATTAATATTTCAAACTGATTTTTTTCTCCTAGTGCCTTCAGATGATCTTTAAGTTTATATGTGGACAAATCCAAGATTTGTTCAAGTACTTAATAAATTCTACAAGTTAGAAATATCACTCACTGCCAGGTTTTATTCACCTTTTACAACTAAGGTATTATTTATTTACTAAAAGGATGTGAAAAGATTGCATTTCAAATTGCACGTTTATATGTTGTCAGAAAATATTTGAAGAAATCTTTAAGAAAAAGCTATATTCGAGTAATAAGAGGAATATCAAATGGTAGCATTCAAGTCTGTCAGAATAATCTATTTCATTTATCAGAAACAATAAAGCACAGAGTTTTCTAAAAAAAGAAAACATTGACTTACATGTAAAAAAGATAATACAACAAAACATGGGAGTCCATAAAGTGATTGAGCTTAGATTTGCTGATATTTCTATTTTACTTTAACAATGAAAATGAATTCTATTACCTCAGAGTACATTTATATCATATCAGCATTATTTATTACTACTACATATTGTTTTTTTTCTTTTAACGATTTTATTTATTTATTTGACACAGAGAGATCACAAGTAGGCAGAGAGGCAGGCAGAAAGAGAGGGGGAAGCAGGTTCCCTGATGAGCAGAGAGCCCAATGCGGGGCTCGATTCCAAGACCCTGAGATCCTGAACTGAAGACAGAGGCTTAACCCACTGAGCCACCCAGGCGCCCTCTACTACATATTGTTAATATCAATAACAAACATACTCATTTTACAAGGCATTGTTTAGAACATAAACAATAACAGTATTCCTGAAAAGTAAATATTTAAAGATGAAAATTTGAGTGATTTTTGTCATTTATCACTTCATACTACAGGGTATATTCCAACATTTAAATTAAGATTACAATGTTTTAGGAGATAATTGAATGGTTAATTGAATGGTTAACAATAAATAAATATCAATAATAAATAATATTAATAATGCTTGACATTCACTGAATGCTTTGGACGTGTAAGCACGACGTTATGCACTTTCCATGGACGATTACATTAAATTGTCACAACCATAAGGTCACATTATTTTCAGCATATTATAGATGAAGAAGGTAAGACACAGAGATACTTAAAAGTCTTAAAAATTGTTCTTAGTTCAATAGCTTCCCATAACTGTGAATGAATAACTGTGAGTCAAAATTAATATGGTCACAATTTCAATTAATCATGCTTCCAAAAAAAAAAAAGAAATTAAAATAACCCAGAACTCAAGACACCATTCATGAAGTTTTATACCTGAAACAAACTGAAGATCCCCTCTACTTTTTGTTGGTATTCTTAGCATCATTCTTTTGATAGAGCTTTGTACACAAGGTTGAGAGTCAGGCATCTGGAGATTACTGCTCTAATCTTTACCACTCCATAACTGGAGTTGTGATCCTCAATGTAAAGGTCATTGAGGGCATGGGGGAAGGGGGAAAGTGGGAAGAGTGTTCTTTACATTATGGAGTTTTTTCCTGGGGAATTTCAATTTCAGAAAATTTAGTTCCATTCCCTGCCAGTGTAGCAGTCATGCTGACAGTGCTCTGATTTCTGGGCAGAGGAAAGTGAATATCTAATCTTTCTCTCTATAGACTCGTGACTAACATCCCTGTTTTCAACCCCTTGCCTCAGGACCTGAGGATGGTGGATGCGCCCAGGAGAACTTCATGGAAAGGAAATATGTTATATTTGATCAAATATTTAAAATATATAAAAAATACAAAAATTAAAGAGTATTCATATTTAGCAAGTATTATTGCTTGATTATACTTTTAGCTCTTAAAAAAAAACTTTTAATTTTTAAATAATTATAGGGTTCCAAGAAAATTTGTAAAAAAAAAAAATTCATGGAGCTCTTATATAATTTTCTCTTAGCTTCCACAAATATTAACATTTTATACAAACTTAATACAATGACCCAAACCAGTAAATAACATAGATATAATACCATTTACCATTTGTATTGGTCTGCTTGTACATCATTATATATATATATATGCCACAGGCTGGATGGCTCAAACAAAGACATTTACTTTCTTGTAGTTCTGTAGTTTGGGAAGTCCAAGATCAAGGTACCACTATGGTTGGTATGTGGAAGGGGTCATCCCTCTGGTTTTAAATGGCCATCTTCTGCCTATTTGCTTCTGTGTCTTTTGCTGGGTGCAGGTGTGCTTAGGATGGAGAACAAGAAGTCAGAGAAAGAAAGCTCTCTGGTTTCTCTTGTTATAAAGGCACTAGTTCTATAGAGTCAGAGCATTACTCTTATGATCACACGTAACTACTTCTTACTTCAAATACAGGACTTCAAAATATGAAATTTAGGGGGACACATACATTTAGTCCATTATACCATTAATCTGTATGATTTATTTAAATTTAACCAAATGACCAATCCATGGTAGCAAATTGCCTTTACTCCCTAGTCACCTCCAATTTTATTGAATGTGCCTAAATTTGAGTTTGTATGGTATTTCTTCATAATTAGAGTACAGTTAGGAAATTTGCAGCATGAATACCACAAAATTTATTTTGTGTCCTTTTCAGAGCATTATGCCAGGAGGTACATGATATTCATATGTCTCATTACTGGTTCAGTTAACTTCAATCACTTAGTTCAGATGATATGGGCCAGGTTTCTGGCCCATATCACATAGTATCACATTGTGGGATAGACTGAGACTATGTACAGTGTCTTATTTCTCATTCTACTTTCTACACTGAAACTATGTAAAATGCCATTTCTCATTATACTTTCATGCACTAATTTCAGCATCCATCAATGAGTCTTGCCTGTAACAGTTATTACTATGATGATTGCCCAAAGTCATTTTCTGTTTCTTTCACTCCTTTTGTGTTAGAATTTTACTCTAAGTGTCCCTTGTCGATGTCATTGATTAAATTGTTCATTTACATCAGTACATGCTAATGATAGTCATTTTATTTTGTGAGTTATAATGAATTACTACCATTATTGTAATTCAAATTGTCCCAAATTGGGCCACTGGGAGTCCCTTCAAGTTGATTTTCTGTGCCCTACCAAATTATTCCTATAATTTTGAAAAAAATAGACTTTATTTTTAAAGAACAGTTTTAGATTTTCATAAGTAACTAAGATAGCAGAGTTACTAAATATCATATGATGTTTTCTCTATGATTAACATCTTAGATTAGTTTGGTTCATTTGTTACAGTTAATGAACCAAAACGGATACATTACTTAAGCCTAGTTTATTCAGAGTTACTTAGTTTTTATCTAATGTTCTTTTTCTGTTCCATGATCCCAAGACTCTTAGATGATACTTTATAATTATCATGTTTTCTTAGACCATGTCAGCCCACAGAGCAGAAAAATGTATCTGTGAATACTAATAAGTATATATGCAAATATCAATATGTAACCATCTGTATTTATATCAAGCTAAACATGAGTTCATGCTGATATCCTCAGTACTAATCCATTATCAAACAGATCTCCTTGTTTATCTGTACTTTTCATTCCAACAATGAGAAATCTGGCTCCCAATATTGGCCATCCATTAATTCAGTTGCTCAATTCTAGTACAAATAAAGCAGTATCAGGACTGTTAGCCCATTCTGATGTGAAACAACAAGATTACTGTGCTTACATTTAGTTTACTTTGCCTTCAGTAGAGACTACTCATTTCCAAAGCACCTCTTCCTCTTTCCCCTTCTTTGAGATTATTTAGTACATTCATAATATAGTTAGACCCACCTTTCACAATCTATATTCCTTCCTGGGATTCCCCAACCTCCTAAGTGATAAATTTTTAAATTGCAGCCCTGATTGATTCTTTATGCTGTCAACTTCCTTGAGTTTTGTCACCACTATTACAGTATCATATGGAATAGTCTCATTGCCCTAAAAACTCCCTATCTTTCACCTATTCAACCCTTTCTCTCTCCAATCCACTAGCAATCACTGATCATCATATTGTCCTTTTCAGAATGTCATATAAATTGAAACCACAAAGCATGTGGTCCTTTCATACTGATTTCTTACACTTAGCATTATACACTTAAAATTCATCCATGTTTTAGTTATTATCCTATCTTTCTCCAAAGCTCTTTGTTAAATTTTCATGAGTCTATTCTAAGATAATAATTTGTAATTATTACATAAGGATTAACAAGAAACATAGCATTTCTTTGCATGTTTTTTAGCATTAATCAAGTAATATCATACTTTTGCTAAAAACAAGACAACAGATCCAAAGTGAGTCACTTATCCTAAGCCCCACCTCACCACATGGAGACTTAATACTTAATTATAGTTTTGGTTATCCCAGAAATGGAATATTAAACCAGTCATTGGGAATTACTTGGTCAGCACTAGTGAGATAATCTGCCTGATAAACTTCAAGCATCTCCTAAAAAAGATGACCTTGTTATAACTAATCTTCTCTTTGCTAGTCTAACTTCTTTTTTTTCTGTTCTCTTCTGCCTAAAAATGTCTTTCATTTTGTATAGCTCTTCAGAGCTTCTTTCTATTTCTTAGAGTCTAATTCATAAATCATTGAATAAAGTCAATAAGATCTTTAAAATTAACTCAGTTGAATTTTATTTTTAATAGTTTACATATTCAATAGCATGTTTTTCTCAATCAACATTATAATTTTGTGATTTACCATTTGACATGTGAAGATTTATTTAATAAACTCCATTCTATAATGTTGATTATACATCTTAAAGTTAATTGTTTATTTCACTTTTGATGAAAGTTATGGCCATTTTTTTCCAATTACATAGATATAAGATTCTTAGAACATCTTTAAATTTATTTTGAGCAAATATTACAATTTCTTTAGACTATAGATAGATGATAGAAAAAATATTTCTATGTCTATATATTTACATAAGTGCACTAGAAAATATATTTGTGGGAATATATATATGCATATATTTTTCTTGTGATATTTTTGCTATGTTTTAGTATCAAAATTATGATGATGTTTAAAAAAAAGTTGAGGAGTTCTCCCTGTTTCTTTTTTTGTCTATAATCATTTGTAAAAGATTGCTGTTATTTTTTAGTGAATCTGGAAAAAGTCGATTGGTAAAGCTTTTTGAACTAAGGTGTTTGTGAAAAGTACTCAATTTCTTCAACAGATATTTCTTTCATAGCTATCTAGTTTGGAAGTTTCATGTTTTCAGTTTCATACAGATTAAAATTTACTCAACTTTTCATTTTGATTTTATCATTGAACCATGAATTACTTGGAAGTGTTTTGGTTAATATCCTGGTAGATGGAAATTTTCTAGTTCCTTTTGTCATTTAAATCTAGTTAACGTCTACTATGGTTAGAGAGTATTCTCTGAATATCTTTACTGTCTAGCATATAATATAGATTCATAGTCCATGTGTACTTGAAAAGAATTCTACTTGGTAGCAGCTAAATGCATTGTTCTATAAATATCCATTAGGTCAAGTCTGCTTATTTTTTTTAGATCTTTTGTATTTTCACTGATTTTTTGTCTGCTTCTTCGATTGGCAAATGAGAGAGGTAAGTTAATGTTTACAAACATAATTATAAATGTGTCTTTCTTTTAGTTTTGTCAATTTTTGCTTTGCTTGTTTTAAAGGTAAGTTATTGGCTTTATGTTATGATTATGTTATCATCAGCAAAGTCCTTCTTTATCTCTAGTAATTCATCTTGTTTGAAAGCCTAGTGTGATATTAATATAGCTACATTAACCTTATTCAGTTAACAAATGCATATACATCTTCTTCCATTTTTCTTTTTATTGTCAAGCTCTCTGTATTCTTCGGGCACCTGGCTAGTTCAGTCAGTAGAGCATGCGACTCTTGATCTCAGGGTTGTGAGTTCAAGCTTCACATTGGGTATAGAACTTACTAAAGGAGAAAAAAAAAAAGCTTTCTGTATTCCTATATAAGACGTGTGCCTCTAGTAAACAGTATATGTTTGATTTTTTGATAGTATAGTTTGATAATAATATTTTCCTTGTAGTATTTCATCCTTTTAACATGTTTAATCATTGCTTACATAACTGATTTTATTACATCATGTTACCTTTTAATTTCTATTTGATCAACCTGTTTAATGCTTCTCTTTTCCACTTCTTCATTTTTTATACATATTTCTATTAACATGTTAGTCATACATATATTTTCTTGCAATCTTATTTTAGTGACTACTCCCAACATACATTAGTTACTACTCCCAACATTACAGCCTGAACCTTTGATTTCTTTTTTTTTTTAAGATTTTATTTCTTTATTTGAGAGAGAGAGAAACAGAGAGAGCACACAAGCATGAGTGAGAGGAGGAGCAGAGAGTGAGGAGCAGAAGGAGAGAGAGAAACAGACTTCTGGCTGAGCAAGGTGCCTGACATGGGGCTCCAACCTGGAATCCTAGGATCATAATCTGAACCAAAAGAAGATGCTTAACAGACTGAGCCACCCAGGTGCCCTTGAACCTTTGACTTCCTGTAGTCCAATTTTAAAAATTACTTTTAAATTTCTGAAATGTTGTTAAAAGCTTAAAATATTTTCCCTAACTTATTTACTTCAGCCTTTAAATTTAACCATGAAGTCTATAGGCAACCTGAGGCATGGCCATCCTTTTACATTTAGACATCGAGTCTGTATAAAGGTAATTTTATTATCCACTTTGCGAAGTCATTCTGTCCATATGATCTGCTGAGCTTGTGTGGATCTGTGTAAAACCCATTAGGGAACAGTATAAACTATACCCTCAGAATAGTGTAAAATATGGGTCTCTGAAATGAATAAATTACTTACATTAACCTCAAGGTTACTCTGCACAGAAAGCTGAATATATATTTCTGAATCTATTCTCCATTCCAAATTAAATATGGCTATGTTTTTCAATGCATCTAATTATCATTCTGCAATAAAATAAAATAACAATATAAAGACATTCTAGTAACAAAATAGCAACAATAGAGGGGTCACAAAATAAAATACAAACATACCTCCTCTGATTATAAAGTTTCATTGGAAAAATTAAACTCCATGTATGAAAATTCCTTGCAAACTTAAGTCAAATGTCATTAAAATCCAAAATCAAATTCATTTGCCTTTTGAGTATTAAAAAACTCAATAAATCCTTTCAATTGATTGTTCTCGTCCTGCCTAGTCTTAGCCGGAGGAACTCTTAAATGGAGCTAAGCCTCCTTGAGAAGCTGCAGCCTGGGCCATCTTTTATGAGGATGGATGAAATTCCTTCTGGTCTTGAGAAGGGGAATTAGTTTCATGCCAAGTTTCTGATGTGCCTCACTTTTAGAGACTCCAGAGGGTTTACAGGACACAGAAGATTATCATAGCATCAAAACCACTAGTACCAAATTTAGAAAACAATCAATATAATTACCTTAAAGCAATTACTCCAGCAAAATTATGTTCCTGGAAAGTAGTACTTAACATTGCCTAAGGTGAGAGCAATAACTTAATGGTATCTGAAGGAAGGAAGTTTGACCTGAGTTTCAGCCTCAGTAGGTTTCCAGAGTTTACGTAACTTTCAGAGTCTCACCAAGATAGCAAATTCAATTGGGAGAACTATAACAGGTGCCTAATTTACCCTATCTGCAAGGAAAATCAACCTATGCTTTGTGTCTCTGGTAATTGAGGTTTACTTCCTGCAATGTTTTAAAAATGTGTATTATTGGCGTCTCTCATCACCAGGCTTTACAAGAGGTGCCTTTCTTTCCCATTCATCATATTCCAACTCCTGCTGACTTGAGTGTGGCATCTAGCTAGGGACAAAGTTGTTTTTGTTCCTCTGTTGATAGTGCCTCTTGCTATGCTTATTTCCATTAGGGATGGTTTCTACATATTTCAACAGCAGAGTGACTTTTAGCCTACTCCTGAAATAAAACAGCTTTTGATGCTTCTGAAGCCACTGTCCAAAGAGCATAGGAGGACTGATACCACTGCTATGTGCTCCTGAAGATACTGTCTTTCCTCAGCTTTCAAATACCCCAGCCTTCGCATTTCTGCCATATATTTTTCTGTGGTATTGAACTATGATGCTAATGAAAGTGTTGTTAAACGTCTCTTTCTCTGATACTGGTGGGGCAAGTACTGTTTGCTGGATATGAGCTCTTTCTGTTTTTTTTTCCCTTTGCTGTCTTACCTAGGTGTTTACTTTTTGATATATTTCTAGATTTTGTCTTATTGGTTCTTTAAAGATGAAAGATAAGAAGTCACTGAACTCAGGGAAAAGCAAAAGCATTCACTTTCCAAACAAATTGTCCATCTATGGTTTATTAAGTTGAATAATGAATAAATATACTTAATGGATGTGTTCTTATGGAACTAACAGCTCACCCTATTAAGGTGAGTAGGTCCTGCCCTATTATTGTACTTCAGGTTACATTTTAGTAGGACTCACTTTTGCTATATCTTTTTTCTGAGTTCAAAAATCAAAGATTATAAATTTCTTGAGCACAAGTTCAAATAAACAGCATCACTCCTAAAATATTTTGAAATACTTTGAAATACACTCATTAATTCTTTCAATACTTTATTCTGTTTTTCCTTAACTTTTCTCAAATCTATTAAAATTTTATGTAACCATACCATTTATCTGTCCTGATTTTTAAATGACAGCTTCTATATTGCTCTTATTAGGTATGTCATAGTCTCCTAAAAGATTCATCCCAATCTACTCTCTGAGACTACACCTCTTTCTCCCTCAGATTTTATTGATCACCAAGCATGACTTTCAAACTAACAACTAAACCATTGTCATTCTACAGAAAAGCATACAATAAAATTAAAACTGTGTAAATAAACTGTCATTTTCCTTTTGACATCAGCCTATATTGTCCTTCAAGATTTATTTTCCCAACTTCACCTTATCAGAGTCTCTTCTAAAGGAATCTATCTTTCTCTAGCTCAATCAATTTTACCATCCTTTATTTTGTTTTTATCCTTCTACTATTCCTTTCTGGTATAAAGCATGTTTTTCAAACCCACTTCAGTTTCTCCTTGATTTCCTGGGTAAACTTGACTCTAGGAGACAGATCATTTCATACACAAGCCTTGTTAATTTTTTTTTTTAACTTAGGATTCATGATCATTTAATTGTGTCAATAACTTATGTACTTTCTTCACTCTAAGAAACCCATTCCTTTTCATTTGTTTATTAATCAGATTTACCCTTCTTTTATGAATAAAGCCATAGGTTGGATTTCTGAGATATACAGAGTTTTATAATTTAACAAATCCCAAACCAACTTGATGTCTTGTGGTGACAAGTGACACTTGAGACTGTGGACAAGATATGTGAATCAAACCTTGAAGACAATTCAGGGAAAAGGAAGAAAGAAAAGAAAAGAAAAGAAAAGAAAAGAGAGGGACGCCTGGGTGGCTCAGTTGGTTAAGCAGCTGCCTTCAGCTCAGGTCATGATCCCAGCGTCCTGGGATCGAGTCCCGCATCGGGCTCCTTGCTCCGCAGGGAGCCTGTTTCTCCCTCTGACTCTGCCTTCCACTCTGTCTGCCTGTGCTCGCTCTCGCTCACTCTCTCTGACAAATAAATACAATCTTAAAAAAAAAAAAAAGAGAAAATAAAAAAGAAAGAAAGAAAGAAAGAAAGAAAGGGGAAAGGAGTTGCGATAGCTAGTATATCATGCCTGCTGACATTTAACACTTCTAAGTTTCTTGCACACTTGACTAAGTCACATAGTAAAACAGAAAGGAATTTCTGAGATTCTCTTTCCCTCAAAGCAAGCTTTTACTAAGTCGAAAAGATGATTTTCCTGTATACCATGATGCTCTCTACAGCTCTTTCTGCTTGGGAAAATGTTGTACCCAATGTCAGGGTGTAGTTACCTATGGCCAGATGCCTGGACAGAGCTAATCAGCCTGCAATTTGATGAGCCCGCTGACTGCTGGGGGCTCCAGGTATACAAATCCTAGGGACAAAACTGTCACATACCGCATAGTCTCACCCATCAGAATTACACATCTATATCTTTGGAAAAGTATCCCCAAAGCCAAAATCTCCTGCTCTGGCCATGACAGAAGCTTCACTTTTCATATATTTTTATGAACTCCCAATCTCACTCTTTGTCCGTATCTTAAAGTTCAGCTTATACACCAGATACTGGAGTGACCAAACACATCAGTTCTCTTCCATATCTGAGTTCTGAACGAATTGTTACATCAAATAAATGAATGGAGAAATGGGAGATCAAAATATCACTTTTATTTTATTGATAAAATTTAGAGGTTAAAAGATGAAGCTTGTAACTATTGGTATGACTACCTAATCATGACTGCCAAAGTTAAATACTTATCTGCCAGTCATAGGAGGTGATGGGAAACATAGACATCTCTTTCAAAAGCAAGTTCTTTTATATCACAGCAGGAAGCAGCAGAACACACATTACAGAGCTGTGTTTGGCTCATTAGAAAAAGAAGGGGTTAGGAAAGAAGAATCCTCAATTAGTTCCTTATCTTAATTTACCATCTGCCATAACTTTCAGTGACCTCAGTGAAAATCTCATAAAACCTAAGGTTTGATGTTCATTCTGCCCACACATGTGGTACGAAGTTACACTCTATAACATAGCTGTTCCAAACTGCCAAGGTCAAAAATCCTGCACGAGAACATTGTTTGCAATGCTTAAAGCCTCCTATTGTGACTGCCAGAAACCCCATCTCTACATGTTATCTTTCCTCCGCAGAACTGCACTTCCTACCACCTCCCCAAGCAGCAGATATTGATATTTGAGAAGGACAATACATAACGGTTTTTTTCCACCCCACTCTCTCATGTTCTGAAGAAATTAAAAGATAAAACAAGAGATAAAGGCAAATGGAAAGCAGACTATCACCTTTATCACTGATGAAGCTGATTTTGAAGATTAGGTTGAGGAGGAGATCAACAATGCGCTTCCTAATTTTGAAATTCAGAATGAGGTCAGCATGTCCACTCAGGCAGACCCTGGTGAATACAGTGGGCAGACACCTAAGGGCTCCAGGCACATGGCCAACAGATTGGGAAACATGTTCCCTTACCAAGTCAGCTCCCAAGAAAATCAGGAGGAATTGACCTGACATGTACCATTTATTCTGCCCAAATTTATCAATCAAATCATCCCTTCTCCCCTAGAAAAAGTGAATGAAGGGGGAAGGCAGAATCCAGGAGTGTTTAGGAAAAACAAACAAACAAGCAAAAAAAAAAAAAAAAAAAAAAACACAACTCCTTGTGATAGTCAGAATTAGGGAAGATAGATTCACTAGCCGCAAGAATCCATTTCATTCAAAATTTTGAATTCATTTCCATGAAACGTTTTATACTATTGTCTTATGAAAGTTTCTGGAAGTAAATATTGTTTAGTGGTTAAGTACACATAGTGGGTAAGCAAAAGGTAATAGAGACACACTGTCTGAAGTTAATCCCTGGCTCACTCCGAGACCTTGGTCAGTCCTGTGACTGGGAAATTAAAAATTGAAACTAGCAATACTCCCTACTCTGTTAGGTTTGTACAGATTAAATGAATTAATACATGTGAAATGTAAACTGTTATCTGTGCACTTTCTCTTAACTCATTTATTTCTGTTTTTGCTTTTTACTTGCCAAAATAGTTTATTTGCCAGAAGTTGATTTGATCATTTTTTCCAAAAAATTTTGCTATTTTTAAATTTTTTCTTTTTGATTTTTATTTACTTATTTAAGAGAAAGAGAAATAGTGAGAGAGAGTACAGTGGGAAGGAGAAGGAAAAGCAGGTTCTCTGATGACCTGGAAGCCCATCCTCAGACCCCAGGATCATGATCTGTGCTGAAGGTAGATGCTTAACCAACTGAACTACCAAGGTGCCCCTAAATTTTTCTTAATACTTGCCTTTTATCATTATTCAGTACTACTTTTAAAGATTTTATTTATCTACTTGACATAGAGAAAGCACACAAGCAGGGAAAGAAGCAGGCAGAGGGAGGGGGGAAGCAGGCTTCCTACCCAGCAGGAAGCCCTATGCTGGGCTTCATCCCAAGACCCTGGGAACATGATCTGAGCTGAAGGCAGACAACTTAACCAACTTAGCCACCCAACTGCCCTTTCACTTCTACTTTTATGTGTTTTTTTCCTGTTTATCTTTCTTTAACTTATATGTTGAGTACTTATGTCAATAAATTTCAATCTTTCAAAAGATATTATTTTAAGTAGCTACGTTTAAAGCTATAAATTTTCCTCTAAACTACTACTTAAATTCACCTTGAAAGTTTTAATGTATTACATTTATGTTGCTGTTCAGTTTAAAGTGTGTCCTAATTTCTACTTTTTTTATAGTTTTATTATTTTTTATTTTTTCAGTGTTCCAAGATTCATTGTTTATGCACCACACCCAGTCCTCTATGCAATACATGCCCTCCTCAATACCCACCACCAGACTAACCCAACGCCCCACCCCCTTCCCTTCTAAAACCCTGTTTATTTCTCAGCGTCCACAGTCTCCCATACTACCTCTCCCCCTCCAATTTACCACAATTCACCTTTCCTTTCCTTCTAATGACCTCCATGTTATTCCTTATTCTCCACAAATAAATGAATCCATATGATAATTGACTTTCTCTGTTTGATTCACTTCGCTCAGCATAATCTCCTCCAGTCCCGTCCATGTTGATACAAAAGTAGTTCATTTTTAACATGAATTTCTTGTAAATATTATTTTTAATTTCTAAACATATGAAGTTATTTTACATTTTGGTTTCCTGCTTTCTTTAACTCCTTTCTAATTTTACTACTGAGCTCAGAGAGGGAAGAACCATTCACATTGTATTCTATGTATTTGTTCTGTAAAATAAAACACCCATTTATAAAAGAATGTCTTTTTGTGTTGTAGATATTTTTATCTATCAAGAGAGTTATCACTGATCTCAGGAGATTTATGAATAGATCTATAAACATACAGAGTTTGTATTCTTACAAACTTAAATGTGAGTGCATCAAAGATATACTGCTTGTTCTGCATATATTTTCCCCAAAATAACTAGATATGCAGACAAAGCCATATGGCTTAAAAATGTAGAACAGCCTATAAACATATTTCAAAAACAGATATTAGATTGAATTTTGTAGCACCTGTTTTAAGATAAAAACAAAATAAAGTACTTGCTATCCACAGGTAATAGGACTATTTCAACTAGCTATTAGTGTATTTCCATTTATTTCCTCAATTCTTCATATTGAAGTGCTTAGTAAAAACAGATCTTTAATAAGTATTGAGTGTAAAGAAATCTTAAAATTTTTTTCTATTGTTGGAACACCTGGGTGGCTCAGTGGGTTAAGCCTCTGCCTTCAGCTCAGGTCATGATCTCAGGGTCCTGGGGTAGAGCCCCACATCAGGCTCTCTGCTCAGCGGGGAGCCTGCTTCCTCCTCTCTCTCTGCCTGCCTCTCTGCCTGCTTGTGATCTCTCTCTCTCTGTCAAATAAATAAATAAAATCTTAAAAAAATATATTTCTATTGTTAATATGTGCAACCAATGAGCATATGGAAAAATAAACCTAATTTTAAATTCTTGCGAGAAATGTAAATAGAATATTTAAAAAATGGGAAAGCTAGAGTTTTCATGTTAATCGTACTATCCTTTATAGAAGTATACTAGAAATCTAAAATCTTTACCACTTTATTTTCCTTTTTATAAAATAAGATTAAACTCACCTTCATCAAAAGTAGTTGTAAGAACAAAAGTACATAAATTATCACTAATGATGTATGCTGCTAAGTGTAAAGCTAATGAGTTTTAATGATTTATGTTTTTAATTCAAGTTTCTTGCCTAAGAGAATATAACATGAATTATAGTGGGAAAATATATTTTTCCAGAAACTTTTACACTATCTCAAACCATTTCAAGCATGGTTTTATTTTTTGTTTTTGTTTTTTTTTTTTTTTTAGAATTTCTTCAGTTGGTATATTCATGAGAAAACTTCAATGAGGGAGAGAAGAACTTTTCTCATTTTCTCATGACATGATATTGACATGTTAATTTAGCAGAAAGATAAGATAAAACACATTAAATATGTAAAATGAATATAGAAACTCACATTTCCTTGGACGTCAATCTGATAAACCCATTCATATAGTCTCTCACTTTGTTTTATTTTATTTTTTTATTAAAGGGATATGTGGGACCTAGCAGAGCATTTACCTCTGCACTTCCTGGTTTCCCTAGCACACCACTGCATGTGTTGAATTTTGCAAATGTCCGTCCCTACCATTGTGCCTCAGTTGGTCTTTTTTCTATCATATTTGCCCATTGTGATTTTCAAATCCATGTGAATCCCTGCTTGCTTCGCTTGTAATTTCTTTTCTTCTAGACTTCCAGAAAATCACCTAAAGCACCATTTGTTCCCAGGCCCTCTTTTCTATGTGAAAGGTAGTTACAATTCCTAGTGGTTGTCACCTTTTCTAAATTATCCTCCTTGATATCTTTGTTTTGGGGAAGAAATAATTTGTGACCCCTTTCAATATTCCACAAGCTACTCTGTTCACATAGATCTTAAAGGCAGCCCGTGTCTATAATTTATTTCCAGAATACTGTTTGGTACAATTTATCTAGAAGTAAGGAGGTATGCACAATCCAATCAACGTTCATATTGTGGTGCTCAAAAGCAATGGATGAGGATCCCAGCAACACTCTTCTGCTTTTCAGGAAGCAGGGCTCCTCTGCAGCAAGCAGCCAAGACACTGGAAATCCAGAATGATTTTGAGTACTGACAGTCCTATCATGTCTCTGCCTCTGCTTTGAAATTTGCAATGCCTCGGAATCTACAGTTGTAAAATGAAGATAAAATGTTCTTATACCAGAGCAACATTTAGTTAATAAAACAGTAAGCATTCCAGATAGTTCAAACAAGATGAGCTTTAATTTAGTAAATGCTACATGTAACAAAAGTACTGGAATGTCTACTTCTCAGGTACACTGCTAAGCTTTCAGAGAATCTGGATGTCACTACTGCCACTGATACTAGGAACTGCACAGAAACACTGCTTATTCCTTACAGGTATCTAAAGACCAAATGAGCCTGATTCTCAGGAAAAGCCCATGGACCATGTGTCTTCCCACTTCTGATGACAGAGAATAGTGTTGTTTTTTATTTCCTTAATCTTTTCTCTTCCATTCATCTGTTGGAGAACATTTGAGTTGTTTCCAGTTTTTTGTCAATTATGAATTGAGCTGCTATAAATATTCATATATAGGTTTTTGTGTGGATGTAAGTTTTTATTATTCTAAATACTCAGAGGTGGATTTTTGGATCATGAAGTAAATGTTTGTTCAATTTTATGAAAAACTTGAAAACTCTTTTCCAAGTAGCTGTGCCATTTTGCATCCTCATTAGCAATGTATGAGAATTCCAAGTGTTCCGTATTCTCATTAGTATACTGGTATTGCTGGTATTTTTATTTTTAATTTTAGCCATTCTAATAGGTATGTTGTGGTATCTTCAATTTTATTCATGGCAACTTCCCAAATATTTTGGAGCATATTCTCTTTGCAACTTCAAATTATAATGCCTTACAAAGATGGTTTATTTTCTAATATATTTTTGTTACAATTCATACAACTAAGTACTTTATAAAATCAAATTAATGCCCATTTTTTTCAGCTGAAGGGAGAAGATATCTTAAGAACACTGTAACTATATCATAGCATGGAAATTACTTTATTGATATTTAGGAAATAACTAGAATTTACTCCTGGGAGATTTTCCTGGAATCACGTTCAATTTGAGATTTAATATTAATGGCATGTTTTATTTATTTATTTATTTATTTATTTATTTATTTATTTGAGAGAGAACACAGAGAGAGAGGGAGAGGGAGAAGCAGAGAGACCAATGAGAGGCTCAATCCCAGGACCCTGGATTTATGACCTGAGCTAAAGGCAGCCACTTAACTGACTGAGCCACCCAGGTACCCTGGCATGTTTTCCTTTAAAAAAACAAACTGACAAATACAAACTATCTTCTAAGTTTGCAATGACCTGTCACCATGGACTTAGGTACACAGAAAAGAAATCTAAATATTTGTTCAAACTCAATTTCCTTCAACTCCTACACATATAACACTGTAGAGATAATCTTACAGATGAATGTGTAATTTAATAATAGTAAATAGTTCTTAAAACCTTTTGCTTTGCTTTCAAAAACACCTTTTAAAAGGATAATCGAGAAGCAAAAATAAAATGAAATGGAATTAAGCAATAGATGCATTGACAAAATCACAGATCTTAGCTTTATCAAAATAATTGCTAAGATTCATATTCCACACAGGAGTTGGATAGATTTGGAACTCAAATTGGTTGCAAAAAGATATTGATGCTGAATGCTGGTAAAGGTCTCATCTGGTAAAGCTTCACATGTGTAAAAAGATGAAGCTGTGATCTGAAAAGAGATGAAGTGAAGGGCAATCAATCCTCATTCTTCTGTTGTGGATTTTGAGAGAAATAACAGAAATAATTGAGCTTGCGGCACTAAAATTTTCACCTGTTCTTACTCAATGAAAATCCAGTCAACAGATCCAATCAGGGTGCTTTAATATGTGTATTAAGGGAAAATATAAATTCAGAGACAGGTAGACAGTCCACCAGTTAAAGAAGCTAGTATTGAAGGGATGACTGTTGTTTGGACCAGGGCTCTCTGGAGATAAGGAAAGTCATTTTAAATATCACTGGGCGCCTCCCAGTGCAATAAACTGAAGAACAGAAGAAAAAGTGGGGGGAGGGGGGATGTGAGGAGGAAGGGAAGAAAACAAACAAACAAACAAAAATCTGCCTATTTACAGGCTTCCTTCACTTTTCCAAACTCAGTTCTTCCCTTTGAGTCAACAGAAAGAAATTCAGAAAAAATTAAGGCAATAAGAGCTGAGACCTACATTGGATTCTGATTACTAGGAAAACTTATGACAATGAAGCATAAACAATGCGTGTGGAGGGCGAGGGGTGGTACCCAAGTGGCTAAGCTCAAAAGTCTTTGGAGGGAGCCAGACTCATAGGTCAGAATTCTGGCTCTGGCACTCACCACACACTTGACCCCCGAGAGGCTGTGTAAAGCCACATAGCCATAAACCTCAGGTTTTTCATGTGAAGTGAGAGTTCCCAAATTAGAGAGCTGAGATGAGGATAAAATGAGAACTGATATGAATTTCTTAGTGTATAATAAGTGCTCTAGCAATATTAGCAGTTTTTATGGTGACATTTATTTTTCCTACAGATGCGAGACAATCTGCCAGGCTGAGTATTTCCCAGTTCCTTTTATTTTCTTACTGACAGGATTATTGAGGATTCAAATAAAAAATATATAATATATATATCATGCAACCTGGCAAGCATATGTTATGCCAACACACCTATGCACAGCATACTAACCTGTTACAAATTACGAAGCACCATCTGATCAAGATAAGTAAAATCAGTAAATGGCTGCCACCTGAATGTTCTGTTCTGTTGTGTTTATTTTGTTTTGGTTTTGGTAAACTCATTACATTCAAACTGAGGGTTGCCGGGGGGAGGGGGTTTAGGAGAAGGGGGTGGGATTATGGACATTGGGGAGGGTATGTGATTTGGTGAGTGCTGTGAAGTGTGTAAACCTGTTGATTCACAGACCTGTACCCCTGGGGATAAAAATATATGTTTATCAAAAATAAAAAATTAAAAAAAAAATGAAGTTTGAGATTAGGTTTTATCGTTCATATTTCTGACAATGTTTCAAGTTAGTGTTTCTTCAATTTTCTTTCTTTTCATTAAGTTGCTTATCAAATACCTGCTCTCCAAGTATTGTCTGATATCAGCACCTGGTTTTGGGTGGAAGTGATACTTACCTATAAACCAACATATTTGCAATACACCTAAAATATTCTTATTTTATATAGAAAATTGATATCAATATTAATATTAAGTAATATTTTGAATTAATTAAAACTAATTATTTTATAATTTTAATATTGTTATTAATGGATATTGTGAAGATATCTTCACAATAACAATGTATCGGACTTTTCAAGGTTCATATTAAAGACCCATCTATAGTAATACGTCAGTCCACATTCTTGCATTGCAAGAGCAACATTCCACACTCAAATCCAGCATGATTTGATAACAGGAAGGTATGTGATTTCTCAAGTTCAAATTCAAATAAATAAGTTATAGGAGATTGGACTAAAACTACAAGGATTCAAGGGGCATGCTGTTTCATATCTCTGTTTAAAATAAACTTCAATTAACACTCTTGGTTATTATTATACATTACATAATATATTGTATGATTATGATAACTCTAACTTGTTATTATCATTTAGATCAGTCATATTTTAGGAACATTTGGCAATATGATTGCATTTTATTAAAATACATAGAACAACAATGTAACTTGTGATATTATCTTCTAGAAAATTACTATTTCAAGATGGTTTAGTCACCACATTTTTCATAATTATTTCAGATCTCATTTTTCTCTCCATGTTTCCAGAGGATCTGGAACCAGATTCTGTTGCTTCATCTGTACCATAGTGCCTCTCCTTATGGAATGCTTGACTTGTACTTCAAATTGGCATTCTCCATCACTGGTTGCTATATATAAGCTATTAAGGGTGATGTATTTGATGTTCAAAGGTGACTTCATGGCCTTAAACTAAGTAATGCCCTAATTTACCCTGCTAATCATCTTTTTTTTTTTTTTTATTTTTTTTTTAAGATTTTTATTTATTTATTTGACAGAGAGAGATCACAAGCAGGCAGAGAGGCAGGCAGAGAGAGAGGAGGAAGCAGGCTCCCCACTGAGCAGAGAGCCCGATGTGGGCCTCGATCCCAGGACCCTGAGATCATGACCTGAGCCGAAGGCAGCGGCTTAACCCACTGAGCCACCCAGGCGCCCGTACCCTGCTAATCATCTTAACTACATTTTTACCTCCCTTCCAGCCCCCATGCCCAATGCAAGGATCTAAGGAAGGTATTTGCAAGAAAGAATTGTTGAATAGGAATTGAAGCACCACATTAAAAAGCTATTTGAGTGTTGGAAGCTTCAATGCATATTACTATGCAAAGCATGTAAGATTGGGGTATAGGTGGTTCATGGATAAGTAAGGCTTTCTATATACTACTTTACTCAAATGTAAATCTTGGACCCATCAGTCTCAGCCTTACTTGTGAGGGATATGCATAGAAATTTCTTGAAAAACTAACTCACTGGAAGAGTTGAAGTAGAAGTGAAGAGGGACATGGTCCATGATCAATAGTCCTTGAAGATGGCACCCCTTAACTAGGTATGCTCATTGTAAGGATGAAAAGTGACCAAAAGAGAGCAACATTTGGGTACTGCTCTTTGAGCACAGTAATCCTACCTACTTAAAATCATAATTCTATCAGTACTTAGCATTCTGACCATTGGAATTGAGAACATGTGTTCTCTTAGAAGTGATTTAAGAAGGAAAATGTGGAAGTATTTTGGAGACAAGAGAGCAGGAAGTTCTTCTTTGTGAACATATTAAGAGTATTGTTATTATTTAATAGTTAAGTATAATGTTTTTCTTGCCTCTTTATTTTAAAAATTGTTTAAAAGAAGATAGGTTTTTTTTCCTCAAGAGAAATTAAATAACTAACTACATTTTTTAAAAGGCATATACTACAAGCCAAAATCTTAGCATGTTAGGTGTTTGGTGTTTCTCATCCTGAGGAATTGTTCTGACCTGGCACAAAGGGTTCTGGAACTTCTGAAGAATTTGCAGAGCAAAAAGACATCAGGAAGATATAAGCCTTTGCTATAATAGGAGTTTTTGTGGCAGACTTGGGTATTTTCTGTTACGTAATAACTCCTATAATGAAACAGATAAATAGTATTGAGAGCTCCAATATGATCACATCTGATTCAGGTTAGTTTAGTCTCAAACTCCTCAACTATAATGTATCACTGACATTTAAATATCCCAATTAAACTCAAAATCTTCACATCTCTTACAAAAGGTTCAGATTTGGAAAATAGAGTTCTACCTGAGAAAGGTGCTATGAAGGACTCACATTTATGGATCCCATGGATGTATGGTTAAAATCCTATTCACTGCATGAGTTCTTAATATGTAGTTGAAACCAAATGTTATTCTGCCATTTGATTCAGCAGTTCTTCATAAGCCCAAACTTAAAATGCCCTTAAAGTAGATGAAGGACTCAGAAGACTAAAAATACAGCCTTGGAAAACTGCATGAAAAGGGGATAAAAATTACTTTCTGCTGAACAAAGTATTAAAGAAAGCAACAATACAGTATGTACTAGTGAAAGGAGTTAAGGTTCTTTACCTTTGGCAATTGGAAAATGTCTAAGAATGTGCAGACAAAGTCGAGAACAGACTCAACAAGTAGCAGCTGCTCTATGACACTGCTTTGTGGGGAATTTCAGAAATTGGAACGTGGAGGATAAGAAGCAATAACATAGGACTCAGGGCAGAGGAGGGAAGATGGCATCTCTGGTAAGATGGAACTGAAAGACTTCTCTCACCTGTCTCCATTAGTTGGCATGTGCTGAGCATGATTATGGGAGTGAGCCGCTGATGAAGTACAAGGCAGCCAGATCATGTCTTGAAGGCATAGACGTTATGCATGGAGTGAAATTCCAGGAAAAGTAGAATTGTCTGTGGCTTTAACAGAGAACAAGGTACCCACATTCTTGAATGCAAAATCCATCATGTGCCATTTTGTCAGTGATCAAGGATGACGTTAGCACATTTTAAAGACTGAGGTCAATTTGGAATTCTAGATATCTATAATACATCCTTACAACTATAATAATTGACATAGGATATAACATTTTCCCCATTAAAATTCTAAATATATTTTCAACATTTTGAGGAACCTCCATGCTGTTTTCCAGATGGAACTAGAGCGTATCATGCTTAGCGAAATAAGTCAAGCGGAGAAGGACAACTATCATATGATCTCCCTGATATGAGGAAGTGGTGATGCAACATGGGGGCTTAAGTGGGTAGGAGAAGAATCAATGAAACAAGATGGGATTGGGAGGGAGACAAACCATAAGTGACTCTTAATCTCACAAAACAAACTGAGGGTTGCTGGGGGAAGGGGGTTTGGGAGAAGGGGGTGGGATTATGGACATTGGGGAGGGTATGTGCTTTGGTGAGTGCTGTGAAGTGTGTAAACCTGGTGATTCACAGACCTGTACCCCTGGGGATAAAAATATATGTTTATAAAAAATAAAAAATTAAAAAATATATATAAGAATAAAATTCTAAATATAACCCTGATACAAGCAAGTAATCAATCAATGTATGAGATCCTAAGATTAGAAAAAAAGTATTGCTAGTATAAAAAAAATTTGATTTTATCACTATAAATAGATTTAATAGGGACACCTGGGTGGCTCAGTCAGTTAATCGTCTGTCTACCTTCAGCTCAGATCATGATCCCCGAGTCCACAGATGGAGTAGTTTCTACCTTCTTCTCTCCCTTCCCCTGCTCATGCTCTCTCTCTTGCTCTGTCTCTCTTAAATAAATAAATAAAATCTTATATAAATAAATACATAAAATAGATTTAAAAGTAAGTACTAATGAAGATGATAGATTTTTATTTAATCCCATTTACCTTGACAATTGTTTGAAATATGCTAATGACTGTTCAGATATTGATATATGTATACATACCACTTTAAATAAAAGCTTACCTTAGAAAAAGAACAATAAAACATACAAGAAACTTATGTTAATAATTTCATGGAAAAAGGGTTACTATAAATGTGAAGATAGATCTTATAAATATAATCTTACAGATTGGATTCCTTCAACTAAGACCAAATTCTTGATAGTTATTTATATTTAAACTTGAATGCTAATAAAATGCCTAAAGTTCATACCATTAAAGAAAAACATATGTCACTACCAAGAGCAAGACTGTTCTGAAATTATACAATTATGTTGAATTTAGTATATGACTACAAATCTTTTTTTCTCTTCCATTTTTAAGGTGTTTTATGAAGAATAAGGAAAATCAAATGCACTAATAAAGGAGGTAAAATAATTTCATTCTCTTAACACTACTCTTAATTGCTTGAGAAATGACTTGAGTCACTCTTGACTAAATCTCTAATATTAAAAATCTCAATAACCTTTCTGAAATGTAAATCATAGATTATAAATTATTTATAAGAATAAAGCTTTCTTTAATAATGTTCTCTCAAACTCTCAATGTCATAATTATGGCTATTTAAAATACAAAAGATACAATAGTTTATACTTTTGATATTTCCTTAATGCCTAGTTCAGTGCCTTTCAATATTTCCTTCTCTAGTTTTTTAGGCTTTTCATGCAGAATATTATTAATAAAGACGATTCCTTATGAAAGAATTCTACACTTATTTTATGAAACCAGGATAATGAACTTTATTAAATCAGGATAAAACACAAATGAATTTTATTGTCCATTTCAATGTCAACACAATATCTTTAATCTGTACAACATATACATTATGGGACCTACATTCTCATATTCCACAGAAATTCTCTTTCATCCTGGTCATCAGCCCGCCCTCACTCTCTACCCTCTGATGAGCACATGATCAAGATTCTCATTTCTGTCAGTTTTGATGTCTCAGGCTTAGGATTATTAAGTACTGAGTATGCAGGAAAATCAAAGCCCTCGAGGTGTCATGCCACTACATGGTGAAAAGAATAAAAAGAGCACTGATGATAATATTTGAGTAGCCACATAAGGTTTTGTCTGAAGCTGGTTCTTTTCAGTTATAGAAGTCAATGAGTTTTCCTTTTTGTTTAAGTCAGTTTCAGCCAATGGCTTGCATCAAAAAGAGTACCAATGAATATACTTAAAACATTTGTTAAACCTTTTATAATGGCAAGCACTTTTTTGAAGCATTGAAAGGCAAGTGTGATTGATGGAGAATAAGTTCTCTAGAACAATGTTTCTTAATGACACTGTCCCAAGCACTCAGGTAATTTGTAATAAGTGTAACATGTTGAAATAATTTATTACTGGGAATAGCTTTTTTTTTTTAATTTGTGTATGATTTTTTTAATACATTAGTGTTAATTCAAGGATATTTACACTATCATTCATTGGACTCAATTTTTATAGCCTACACCTGATAATACTCCACGTGGATAAACAATCTAAATGATGAGCATATATTTGGATTTCTTTTTAACATTTATAATTATGTCTTAATATCCAGAAGCTATACAAAAAATTCATAAATTCAACTTGATTAAAAAATTTTTAAATACCTGACAAAAATCTTAGAAATTAAAAGGCAAATTGAAAAAAATATTTGCTACTTACATCACAGAAAAAAAATGCTAATCTCTTTTACAAAAGTTCTTAAAAATAAGGGAAAATAACATGAAAGAATGATCAGAAGATATGAGCAATTTATAGAAAATCTATGAAAAGTGTCCTTAAACATATGAAAAGATATACTATTTCACTAGGACTACAAATTAAAACTACACCAAGATGCCATTCTTACCTATCATAGTGGCAGAAAATTAGAGCCCTGAAAACATGTTGGCCCACCTTTGGAAATCAGACACTGTTGTAACTGCTGGTGGGAACACAGAATGGTAAAACTGGTGTGTGTGTGTGCATGTGTGTCTATTAATATAAAATGGTAACTGCACAAGGTTATTCATTGCAGCAGTATTTTAAATAACAAATTTCAACAAAACTGAAACAAAGAAAGAGAGAAGTTGAATACACTGATAACCAACAAAGAAATTGAAACAGTAATCAAAAATCTACCAACAGACAAAAGTTCAGGGGCAGATGGCTTCACAGATGATTTCTACCAAACATTTAAAGAAGAGTTTATGACTATTCTTCTCAATCTATTCAAAAAAGTAGAAATGGAAAGAAAACTTCTAAATTCATTCTATGAGACCAGCATTACCCTAACTACCAAAACTAGAAAAAGACTCCACTAAAAAAGAACTACAGGCCGATAACCCTGATGACCACGGATGCAAAAATTATCAACAGAATACTAGCAAATCACATACAACAGTATATTAAAAGAATCATTCACCACGATCAAGTGAGATTTTTTTTTTAAGATTTTATTTATTTATTTGACAGAGAGAAATCACAAGTAGTCGGAGAGGCAGGCAGAGAGAGAGGGAAGCAGGCTCCCTGCTGAGGAGAGAGCCCGATGCGGGACTCGATCCCAGGACCCTGGGATCATGACCTGAGCCGAAGGCAGCAGCTTAACCCGCTGAGCCACCCAGGCGCCCTCAAGTGAGATTTATTCCTGGGCTACAAGAGTGGTTCAATATTCACAGATCAATCAATGTGTTAGAACACATTAATAAAAGAAAGAAGAAGAATCATGTGATCCTTTCAATAGATGTAGAAAAAGAATTTGACAAAGTACAAAATCCATTCATGATAAAAAAAAAAAAAAACCCTCAGCAAATTAGAGTTAGAAGGAACATATCTCAACATCATAAAGAGCAAATAGGGAAAACCCTCAGCTAATATCATCCTCAATGGGGGAAAACTGGGAGCTTTTCCTCTGAGTTCAGGAACATATAGCTGTGAATTCATTTCTGGGCTTTTATTCTGTTTAATTGATCTATGTGTCTTTTTCTGTGCCAGTACCATACCATCTTGATGACTATAGGTATGTAGCTTGGAGTCTAGAATTGTGATACCTCCAGGTCTGTTTTTCTCTTTCAAGTTTGCTTTGGCTATCCAGGTTCTTCTGTGGCTCCATACACCTTTCACCACTGTTACTTATCACACTACTGGACGTCCTAGCCTCAGAAATCAAAAACCAAAAAAGAAATCAAAGGCATCCAAGTTGGCAAGGAAGAAGTCAAATTTTCACTATTTGCAGATGACTTGATACTCTATAAAGTAGATACAGCTCCACCCTCCAATTGCTAGTACCAACGCATAATTTCAGCAAAGCACAGGATACAAAATCAATGTACAGAAATCTGTTGTGTTTGTATACACCAATAATGAAAAGATAGAAGGGGAAGTTGAGGAATCAATCCCATTTATAATTGTATCAAAAACAATAAGATACCTAGGAATAAACCTAACCAAAGAGGTAAAACATTTGTACTCTGAAAACCATACCACACTTGTGAAAGAAACTAAAGAGGACACAAAGAAATGGAAAAAAAAAATTTAAATACCATGCTCATGAATTGGAAGAATAAATATTGTGAAAATATCTATATTACCTAAAGTAATCTATACATATAATGGAATCCCTATCAAAATACAGCCAGCATTTTTCACAAGGCTGGAACAAACAATCCTAAAATTTGTATGGAGCCACAGAAGACCCTGAATAGCCAAAGCAAACTTGAAAGAGAAAAACAGACCTGGAGATATCACAATTCTAGACTCCAAGCTACAGACCTGTAGTCATCAAGATGGTACGGTACTGGCACAGAAAAAGACACATAGATCAATTAAACAGAATAAAAGCCCAGAAATGAACTCACAGCTATATGATCAATTAATCAACAAAGCAAGAAAGAATTCCAATGGGAAAAAATTTCTTCAACAAATGATGTTTGGTAAACTGGACAGCAACACAGAAGATTAAAACTGGACCAATTTCTTACACCATACACAAAAATAAATTCAAAAGGGATGAAAAAGCTATATGTGAAATAAGAAACCATCAAAATCCTAGAAGAGAACACAGGCAATAACCTCTTGGACATTGGCCATAACAACGTCTCTCTAGATATGTCTCCTAAGGCAAAGGAAACAAAAGCAAAACTAAACTACTGGGATTAATCAAAATAAAATGTGTCTGCAGAGTGAAAGAAACAATCAGCAAAACTAAAAGGCAACCTACAGATGGGAGAAGATATTTGCAAATGACACATTTGATAAAAGCTTAGTATCCAAAAATAAATAAAGAACTAATGCAAATCAATACCAAAAACAAACAAACAAACAAACAAAATCCAGCTAAAAAAATGGGCAGAAGACATGAATAGACACTTCTTCAAAGAGGATATACAGATAGCTAACACACATATGAAAAGATGCTCAGCATCACTCATAATCATGGAAATACAGATCAAAACTATGAAATACTACCTTACCAGTCAGAATGATTAATAATAACACAGGGAACAACAGGTGTTGGCAAGGATGTGGAGAAAGAGGAACCCTCTTACACTGTTAGTGGGAAAGTAAACTGGTGCAGCCACTCTGGAAAACAGTGTGGGTGTTCCTCAAAAGTTAAAAATAGAACTATCCTACAATCTAGAAATTGCACTACTTTGGGTATTTATCCAAAGTATACAAAAATACAAATTTGAATGGATACAGGCAGCCCGATGTTTTAGCAGCATTATCAACAATAGCCAAATTACAGAAAGAGCCAAAATGTCCATCAACTGATGAATGGATAAAGAAGATGTGGTATATATACGCACAATGGAATATTACTTATCCATAAAAAAAGAATGAAATCTTGTCACTATAAAGAGGTGGATGGAGTTAGAAAGTATTATCTAAGTGAAAATCAATCAGAGAAAGACAAATATCATATGACTTCACTCATATGTGGAACTTAAGAAACAAAGCAAATGAACGTGGGTAGACAAGAAGAGAGACAAACCAAGAAACAGACTCTTAACTGTAGAGAACAAACTGAAGGGAGGTGGGCAAGGGAATGGGTAAAATAGGTGTTAGGTAATAAGGAGTGCACTTATGATATGCACTGGGTATTATACGTAAGTGATGAATCATTAACTTCTACACCTGAAAATAAATAATAAATAAATAAATACATAAATAGCAAATTTTGAGTAGAAACCAAATGCCTATCCAAAGAAGATAGACTAAATAATTTATGGAATAACCACACAATGAACTACTATTAGTCATTAACAAAAAATAATTAGCTATGAATTTATTTGGATACATTATTAATAGTGTAGGATATTTGAGGCACCTCAGTGGCTCAGCTGGTTGAGACTCTGACTCTTTATTTTATCTCATGTTATGATTTTAGGGTTCAGGCTCTGCGCACCATGGAGTCTGCTTCAGTTTTTCTCTCTCTGCTCCTTCCTCTGCTCAGGCTCTCCCTCTCTTTCACTAAAATAACTAAATCTTTAAAAAAAGTGTATGATACTCTTTGAATAAGAATATATGGGAAGGGGGCATCTGGGTGGCTCAGTTGGTTAAGTGAGTGCCTTTGGCTCAGGTCATGATCCTGGAGTCCCAGGATAGAGTCCTGTATCAGACTCCCTGCTCAGCAGGGAATATGCTTCTCCCTCTGACCCTCCACTTCTCATGCTCTCTCATATTCTCTCCCTTAAGTAAATAAAATTTTAAAAAATATAATACATGGAAAATTATATATATTTTTATTTATAAAATAAGTTATATTTATAATTTATTATATTACATTTGCTATAATTATATAATTGTATTATTTATTACTTTAGTTATATTATTTACAATTTATGATATATTTCTACTAAAATTGCATATATATTTATTATATATGTATACATAATAGTGTATAATATATTACACACACATAAAGAGAATAAACAGTAAACCATGAAAGTGGTTAATTTCAAGGTGAGTATGAAGAAGATGAAAAGGTTGAAGGGATGGAGGTAAGCTCTTTTTCAAAGATGAATGGCAACTAATAGATGTATAGGGCATAATAAAATTTTCAAAATAAACATTTTTAATTTCTAATGTAAAAATTGAATCAGACAACTTTTATCAATAGGTACTAAAACCATTGTGTGAAGAGTTGCTGGAAAACAGGATATTCTTATCTCCAAGATGTAACACAAGAAATTACTCATTAATTGCTAACAGGAAAAAAATGGTTCTTTGTAATTGAAAGATTTGGTTGTCAAACTTGTGTCATCAATGATAGGACAACCTAAAATAATGCTCTTATTAATGGAAAAGGTAAGGAATATATAATAGCACCTATGTACTATTCTTGCCAAAATCATTAACCTGAATCTATTCATGTGGAAACAATAGGAGAAAACAAGTAAGAGAAACATTCTAACAGAACAAAGGCCTTGAATTATTAAAAAAAATAAATAAAAGTAAAAAAGTAAATAAAAGAGGGATAGTTCAACATTGAGAGCAACTGAAGAGACAAAACCAAGTATAATTTGCAGAGCACAAATGGATGCCTTTAAAAAAATTAATGCCATTTTAAGAAGAATTAGTACATATGGGTACGACAGTGCATTAAGTAACATTTTAAAATTGGTGTTAACTCTGTTAGATGTGACATTGGAATAGTGGTTATTTGGAAGAATATTTGCATTCTCTTTTTAAATTTTTTCAGTTTTAAAAGATTCCTGCCAAGATATTTATTAGAGAAATTATGGAATAACTATAAATTACTTTTAAATCGTTCAGCAAAAGAAAAAAAAAAGGAAAAAAAAAGGAAAATGATGTAAAGATGTGTTACATCTTTACATGATGTAAAAATGTTTGGAAAAAACATGAATGTATACAATCCAGCTAGGTACAGGTTGAACAGTACCTATTATAAAATTCCTCCAATTTTTCTATAGATTTGACATTTTTCTTCAAAAATAGAAATGCATAAAAATAGCAAAACCTGTATTGAAATTGCTAACTTAGCCTGTTTTTTTTTTTAATTAAAATACAAAATAAAGATCATTTATCTGGTGAATCTATACCAAAGGAAGTTTTTCAAATACAATCTTAATATGCATGCTCCTCCCCCATGCAACAACTATCATGTCATTAGTTGAAATCCCTGTAGAGGACATGGTTGCAAAGCTGAAATTTAAATTGAGAAACATCACAAAAATAAAGCCACTTCTAAACTATTTTCTTAATGGTTTTACTCAAATATAAAACTTAAGAGAAAGTCTAATTGCAAAATATTCATCTCCCAAAAGTCTCAGCCTCTCTGAGGAACATTGTATCTTTCAGGGATTGGAATTGTAAGAGAAAGAAAAACAAAAACCAAACATCAGGCATAAGTAGATTTTGAGGGGTCATATGAGATCATCAGAACTTGACCTTGGCCTCTCCATCTCTTAGCTTTGCTTCCCTTTGTATAAGTAGGGTTGTCAGGGGGTTTTCCACTCATGCTGATCAGGTAGGTATATGCTGGCAACTCAAGTCTTACTACTATCCTCTATCAATTCAATAACTAAAGATAGTCTCCTGTCTGCTCTATCTGTTCCCTCTTGGATCAGCTACCAAATGAAGAAAATTTTGTGGCCAGGGTCATATGAGCCTAATTTACCAGGCTCACATTCTCCAAATATAAGACAGTGCCATCATAGCACGTAGTCTATCTGAACTGAAATAACAGAGAATGTTTCCTGAAACAAAATTAGAATTTTCTTAACATAAAAAGTGGGAATGAGTGCTGGTCAAGCAAAACCAGCAGCTGTCAAGTACCAGCATCACCACCATTTCTGAATCCCTCAATTATATACTTTCTTTTATTTTCGTCATACTTTGTGATTTCAAGTAAGCTACATGAACAATTTCTGGAGATTTTAATTTTCTCTACTATGCAGTGATATATATATATATAATTTTCATAGAATGACCTATCTTTGGTTATAATTTTTATTTCACATCTGTCTTTATTGAGCTAAGCACATTTGATACTGGGTATAGTTCATTATAAATAATAAATCTTTTCTGTATTAATCTTTTCTAATAAGTTTTTGTGCTCTTCAATTTCTAGTCATATTTCTACGAAGTTAAATTAATATTAAGAATGAAATACTAAACTCCAAAGCAAAGAGATTCTGATTCATTGATGATTCATTTTTAATAGAGAACAAAGTTGTCACAGGAATACATTAATTCTGTAGCATAAGGTGACTTTTACTCTAGTACAACATATATCCCTCGCTTTTACCCTTCATTAGTGAAATAAAATGTTTCTTGGTGAATACAAAAGAGCACCACATTATAAACCATCATATTTCTACACCATAAAAATGAACTGAAAATATAAAAATCATTTTGTAAATATGAGTTTTATACTTTTCTTATTGTGTTTAAAATGTGCTTAAGAATTCATTATACTAAGAATAATGAATTATAATTACAATTAAATATTGAAATGTTTATAAATAAAAATATATTATATATTATATAAATATAAATAAATAATGAAATATAATTATAATTATAATAATTCATATATACTAATACTTCTGAATCATTTGTTTTATAGAAGTATATCAAGCAGCTTTTCTTTCAGCATGACATAATCCTTAAATTTCAAAAGATTACAATACCATTTAGTTTCAGTCATGTTACATGAATGCTAAGGATCACTTCAGTTTGGCTGGAATTTGCTGGATTTGATTGGCTACCATTGAGGTGTACTGTGCATGGTTTTGCTCCATGTGTTTCCTTATTCTGGGGCCAACCACTTCCTCAACAAACTGTTGTAATGACAGAGGCAAAAGTAGAAGGTGATGATAGAAACTTGCAGCACTTCTAGCAGTTTTTGGTAACATGTGGCATCTGTTATATCTGTTTACATTCCATTGTCCAAAACGAGTGTTGTGTCAAAGCCCAACATCATTGTGGCCTGGATTACACTTCTCCCATGAGTGGGGGCAGGTATAAGTAATGGGTGGAGAGTTTTTGGTGACTAATATTATTATCTACCACGGGAGGTAACCAAGAAGCTTGACTTATTCTACTATGGGTACAGTAGATAGACAACTATTCATCCACCTACTAATTTACACACACATTGAATGCCCACTGTGGATCAGGTCCTTTTAAGTGCTCCCTTATGACACGAATTGACAACAACGGAAAGAAATAACAAAACATACAAAATTGTCCCTGTCCAGGTTTTTAAATTTTTTTTAGGTCAGGGATTAGCAAACATTTTCTATAAATAACCAGTTATCAAGTACTTCAGAGTTTGTGAGTCACTCATAGTCTCTATGGTGGCTTCTTCCTTCTTTTTTCCCTAAGTTCTCCTTTTTCTTCTTCTTTTAACAATTCTTTAAAGATGGATGGAAAAAAATTCTTAGCTCTCCACTGCATAAAGATGTATTCTCTGCCAAATCTGGCCCATGTACCAGCACCTGCTTACAAAAATACAACAGGCAACGTATAGAAAACTATTCACATCAGACAAATGTTATCATTTCAAATAAGGTAATGTGCTCCAGTTTGATTAACCTATAAATCTATAAGTAAATTCTCATTTAGTTGCAAAAACTCTGTAGTAACAGAGAACAATACAGTTGACCCTTTAACAATGTGGGGGATAGGGGCCCTGACCTGCCATGTGGTTGGAAATTGGACATAAATTTTGACTCTCTCAAAACTTAACTACTAATAGCCTACTATTGACTAGAAGACTTACTGGTAACATAAACAGTCGATTAATACATATACTAGATGTTATATATGTATTATAGAATGTATTCTTATAATAAAGCAAACTAGACAAAAGAAAATGTTATTAAGAAAATAATAAAGAGAAAATACATTTACAGTATTATAGTGTATTATTGAAAAAAAGCTATGTATAAGTAGATCCATGCAGTGTTGTTCAAGGGTTAACTATTTAGGACCTCTATATCAAAAAGTACTTATGACAGAGTTTATGCAACCATGGCAAATACACTTCCCTTAGTTGCTCAGCCTTACTTTTATGGCCGTACAGCTCAAATATAAGATTCATGTTCCACTTTCCATACAGAATCTGTACTTCTGAGATGGTTTTTCTTTAGCAGGGAATAAATAAGACAATTGGTATAGTGTGTAAGGGCATGAACTTAGTTTAGGTCTTGGTTCTATCATTTATTAACTGGATAGATTATATCTATAATAGTTAATTTATGGCCTTTGTCTGATTATTCTAACATCTGGGTCCTCTTTCCATGTATTTTCCCTTCAGATTTGATTCTTTATAGGCTGAATAATTTGGGATTGAATTGCATACATTTTTAATATTATGTTATGACATTCTAGGACTTATTTAAGTCCTAAAGAGGACATTGATTTTTCATTATTTTATGAAGCAACTGACTAAGTTAGGTTCAGGCTACAAGTTCCAAACTTGCTTTAAGTGGGTGCTGTGGTCCAGCCTCGGCAGGTCCAGGTGTCCCCAAAGGAGGGGCGGTGTTGGTGAGAGGAATGAGAGAGCCACACAGTGAGTTCTTGTCAGTAGTCAGGTATCTCCATTTTATTCTGATTTTAGAACTTCCTTTATAGGCAGTTTACTTGGGGCAGGGGTTATACTCATGCAAAGGACATCAAAGGACTCAAGCACTCATCAGATAATTTCTCTTTCTTTGGCACATGTTATTCTAGTTAAGCAATAATGGATACAGACTGGCACCAGGGATGGGGGACACGGTCTTGCTTCTTGAATAATCATGTCCCTAAGAAAGCCATGGGAGGTAGCACAAATATGTGCTTCTTGGTAACTTATTCTGGGATCTGCAGAAAAATAGGATACAGGTTAATGGAAAATGAGAAGCTTTAGGGATGAACTAGATAGTAAGAAACTGCAGGAAAACAGGATATAGGTTCATGGAAAACAAGAAGCTATCTGGAGAAACCAAATATATAGGAGAGAAGCAGGAACGAGAAGGTGTTACCTTTGCAGGAGGCAGGGTGTATATCAGTGGCTCTGCTGTGAAAGCATTGGACAAACATCAACCTAGGGAGAAAACTGCCTAACACGGTACACATCTAAAGTTCTCCAGTGTCCTAGGTACAGAATAATTTAACTCCTTGAAGTTGCTCCAGCAACAAGCCTGAGAGATGTTTGTGGCAGATTAGCAAGGGGCTCTTTGTTTGAAAGAGATAATGGGGATCAGAGAAAAAGGCAAGAGACTTTCAGACCATGCTTATCTGTGGGGCTATCCAGCCCTCAGCAGGATTAGGCCTGCATCAGTTCAAATCTTAACCTAGTGGGACAATGCCCTCAACCAGGCCTCCTGGCTCTCAGTAGGTGGGCAGGTGGGTTCTTGTTCCAATGTCAGTTCAATTTTGAAAGCAGTTGCAGTGCAATTCAGATCAACCCCACATTTGCGTCGCCCACTGGCCAGTCCTGGAATGGGTGGAAGTCTACCCTGTAGCTCAGTTCTCAAAACCTGCAGTATCCTGTTGAAGGTGAGATCTTTGTATACAAAGTTTGGAGGTGCCCCACAGTTGATATGCAATTTATGGAGTTGCTGTTGATCTCCCTGCTCTCTGTGATCTCCTGCAACACTTCCTACTTCCCCAAGGCCTCCCTTTTCTCTTCTTTGGCCAGAAACATAAATTCTTGCTCTTCCAGGAACTTCCTAAAACTGTATTTAGAACCTAATGGTGGGAGGACAGAGACAGAAAAGAAGCAATGGAGATATGCTTCATGCTCTTCAGACCAGTTCCTTCCATCAGAGACGATTTCCCTTTTTCTAACTGTAGGGCCCCTTACGGTGGCCACCACCCACCAACCCAGGGGTTGTGTCTGGGGGCTAGAGCAGGATAAAATGGAAAAAAGAAAAACTAAATAGAGTATTTCTCCCACTTTTTCTAACCCTTAGTAGTCTCTTTCTTGTCCTTTGATCAGAATGAGTATTTCTCAGAAAACAGTTTTTGTCTGCTCTAGATAAGCATCTACAGATTTGGGCTTTTAGCCCAGGTTGGGTGATAGGAGGAATTAAAAAAAAAATTATAAACTATCATTGGTTTTGTGAAACTTAGAATTCTGAAATTCTAATCTTCTTTTGTAGTCCACCTGCTTCCATGTACTTTTTAGTACCCTCATGTTGTTGCTCTAAGCATTCTGTCCAGGATTTAGATTTTCATCAGTGAAAGAGACTGGGCAGAATGTATGCACTTAGCTTCTCTAGGATCTGAGCTCCAGGTTACTCAATAATTTTAAATGAGCATGGACTGGAGTGAAAGGAAGGACAATAAAGATGAGGAAAGTGAAGAGAAAGTATTAGAAACAATAATACCATTCCAAGCAAGAGGCCACAAGAGAAAATCCCCTGTGTAGTAAGGGGAGCACAATGTACTGACACATTGATGTGTCCTAATGTGTTGACTGGAAAATAGAGCCCCAAAACATAAAAGAGTACATTTCAGAACATTAGCTGGGCAATGATTCTAGTACAATAAACATTTCTCTTAGTGAACATCATTAGGGCTCCAAGACAATCCATTGTTGCCCATAAAATTTGATGTAAAGTAAAAGATAGTGGTAAAGGATTTCAGTTATATTCTGTTACTCTATTTGGTATTCTATATTATAAATAAAACAATAAACATGGTATGTGTTACAAGGGCAGAAGAAATGAAAAACAACAACAAAAAAAGAATAGTAACTTTAAAAAGCCCATCAACTAACTTGAAAAGAACCAATGTTAAATTGATTAATAAATAACAGTAATCAAAATACAAAATTTGAGTATTATAAAATTGACTTCCATTGATGCTATCCAGTAATGTCAATGCATCTCTTTAGAAAGTGGTTCCATTTTGGTTTAAAAACTTCTCAATAACTGGCACCTTGCTATTGAGAGAGCTAGTAAAATCTGTTTTAATATTTGTCTATGTCAAAGTCTTCCTTGTTGTTGACTTTCTCTTAGTCACTCTACCTGAGTAGGGGCTCATAGGCTAGCAATGTCAGCTTCAATGTTCTAGTATTAAAACAGCTGTGGTAAATAAATAAATAAATAAATAGAACAGCTGTGGTCACTTTCCCCAAGCAAATTTATTTCCTTCTTGATCCCCATGCAAATCCAGTGTGAAATTTAACAAGAGGAAGAGACCTCAAAGGGCACACAAGAAAGCTAGCCCAGCCTCAGTTTGCATCTTAAATCCTAATTCACAATATGCCTGTGAAAAAGATGTTGTTTTAGTCAGATATCCAATGCAAAAATAAATAATAAAAATAAGTAGTTCTTAAAAGAGGATTTAAATTGATATAAACTACTCAAGCTTTATGTAGATCCATAATATATTTGGGGATGGCTTCCTAAGAATTTCATTCAGACTTAATCTATTTATGATTAGCAGTGAGGTGTAAAAATATGCTTCTAAATGCGAGTATTTAAAAAAAAAAAGGTATCTGGGGCGCCTGGGTGGCTCAGTAGTTAAGCATCTGCCTTTGGCTCAGGTCATGATCTCAGGGTCCTGGGATTGAAACCGGCATCAGGTCCCCCGCTCAGCGGGAAGCCTGTTTCTCCCTCTCCCACTCTCCCTGCTCATGTTCCCTCTTTCACTGTCACTCTCAGTCCAAATAAATAAATAGATACAAAACAAAACAAACAAACAAAAATGGTATCTGTGAGATCCTTGAAAACATTAAAATACACCAAGTATAAGAAAATCTGCCAGATTTCAACACAGATAAACCCAGAGCAGTCTGAAAAACAGCTGGTGGTCTATGAGGCTCCCTGCATTCCATGATTCTGGTCATTCTCTGGCATGCTTCACATGAGCCGATTATCATGGAACCCAGATGTTGGCTCTGCAGCCGTGCCCAGAGCTGCACCTTTTCTCTGCATCCTCAACTTTGTGCAATGGGTTTGAAAATATTGAGGCCCTACTGAGCACATTTTTGTTTGTTTTTATTATGAGTCAATAGTGAAATAAAATGGGCCCTGAAGATAATGAACCAAATTTCACAGGGAAGCAAGGATATTTTTTTCCCCCGAGACAATATTAACATTTTGTCTAAGTATAAGCAAGAGAAGTTGGCGACTATTTAGAATGCAAGTTGAGGCCCCTTCCAAGAGATTGGACAGACTTTAATGATAATGGCATTCCAAGATGTAAACCTAAATGACAGATCTTGAGAGTCAGAATTTTAGATACACCTTGTCCACTTAAGATCTGCCAGGAGGCCAGATGACTTCAATGTGAAATGGAGAAAAACAGTAAGAAGAAATGAAATAGCACAAGACCAGAGATCCCAAGCAGTCAGCCAACATCATAATTGGAGGAATCAAGGAAAGATAGGTATTGTTCAGGGACATACCTGGGATGAACAGTATATTGAATTTTTACTGTATATTGAATTTTTAATATTATAGCTTATTTCAAGAATACCAGTTTAACAAATGGTAGGTAAATAGATGCCCAGGGGAAGTTTGAGGCTGAACACAGTCATGATTCAATAGATTCACTTCCCTGCACATACTTCCCAGGACACATGAAATGCGGCACATATATGGAGGTGAATTCAATTTGTTAAGTCAATTAGCAATTGTTTACTAATTACACATACTTAAAAAATGGATGATAGGATTGAGGGTTAGGGAAAAGAATAGGAAATCTGCTGATAATCTTATACTAAGTAACACTGATTTGAGAGCTAAGACATATACACAAGAGTGAGTAGCATCCTACTAATAGAAAACAAGTACTTCTGTACAAATAAAAATGTAAGTTTCTTATTAAGGGCAAGGATCTTGTCTTTTTTTTTATGGATATTATGGCTCTAGTGCTATTCCTTATTAGGTGACGAATAAATATTCATTGGATAAGGTAAAGCACAAAACAGACTAAATTAGAGTAAATTTATTTTTTGGCTAGTTCTGCAAGGAGTAATGGACATGATTTGGCAAAAAAAAAAAAAAAAAGAGGGGAGAGAGAAATTCATATGGGCGAAATTGTTGGAAAATAAAAGGCAAATAATGTATAGCATTCAAATTTGCAACGTCTGAAAAATATAGCCTAAGCCACTGAGTTTAAATTCAAGACCATAAGCAACCGGAGGTATCATGTTTCTCTAAGTGACTAAAGAGATAAATGCTAAGGAAGCCACATAGAGCCTGAATCCTAACAGGAAGGACAGAGGTAGAAAAACTACTTGAATACAGAAAATATTCTAGCACTAGTTGAAGAGGGACTAGTGTAGATTATCAGAAAGGAATACAATGATTAGACAGTTTGTGAGAACTGACTTATATGTAAAAATTGACAAAAAAAACAATAAAAATAAAGAATATTAGACCAGAAATACCAAGCAGTCAATCAAGATCATAACTAAAGGATGCAAGGAAAGATGTGTTATGTAAACTGAGGGGACAGCTGGGACAAGACAACACCCTGAATTTTTAATATCACAACTTGTTTCAAGCATAGATTTAACAAATACTATAATTTTTCAACATGTGTTTATATACTTCTTTTTCAAAACAATAAAATACAGAAAACTTTGAACCCCTTTTATTCCATTTATTTCTCCCCATCATCAAGGGCAGACACTAAAGTTGGTTCATGTTTATAGTCTGTGTGTTTTTGTATCTTTATTGAATCTCTGTGATTCCAGAAAGAATTGATTATGGCATTCGAGATTTATCTAAATGTTTCCAATTTATAGCTTACTTGTTTAAACTCAGTATTTTCAGTTACCCATGTAAATATTTGCAAAATAAGCTTCATTCATGCACTCTGGTTTATTCACTGTGATTGATTTATTGACTTTGTTTATGGTATCTTTGGTCATACACAAGTTTTCAATTTTAATACAAAATGTATCAATCTGTTATTATAGGATTTGTACTTTGTTTTGTCTAAGGGTTTCTTTCTTGTCTTGAAGTAATACTTTTTTGGTATTTGTTTGTTTATCTTGTTTTGTTGTTTTAATTTACTTCTAAAATTTGGGAATTAAACAGAAATTTACTTATAATACATTGTGTGAGTTAAGGGTATTTTTTTTGTTGTTTTTCAGTGTGTTTAACCAATTATCCATTTATTAAACACTCAATATTTTCTCCATTTTAATGCCACTTCTATAATATAGAAAGTTTTCTTTTATTCTGGGTGATATTTTTCTTCCCACTAATGTATTTGTTATTTTCGCACTACCATAATACTTTTATTTTTATAATATCCTAAGTATTAGGAGGATTATCACTTATTGATATCTACCAAAACCTTTTTGTAATTCTGATTAGATTATGTTGAATTTAAGGACTAATTTTGGGAATGTGACATATTTATGGTACTGAAGCTTCCCATTTATGAAAGAATGTATCTCAGCATTTATTTATTCGTGTCTTCATATTCTATAAAAACTTTTTACAATATCCTACATAAAAGACTCCTTTTATATTTAGCTAGATTTACATGCAAATCATAATTTCAGTTGTTATTTTTAGCCGGATCTTTTCACAATTTCAATTTCTATTTGGTTTTTACTGGGGAATAGAAGCACCACTGATTTTTTGTATCCTTATCCTACACATAGCAGTATCTGTAGAACTGAGAAGTTCTGATAGTTTGCATTTTGGTTCTTTTTGCTATCTGTGTAAGCAATCCTACCATTATGAAGATGTGTTACTTTAGAAGAATTATGACATGGACTTGTTTTTACTTACTGCATTGGCTAGAATTGGACTATACGCTATAGTAGCCACGTATGACTATTTAAATTTAAGTTAGTTCCTCTTCAATTGCTAAATCAACTCAGGGTCTTAGCTGGTTGATACCGGGTTGTGAGCCAGGAGCAGTTTCACCGAGAGATTGGCATCTACCAAGTTGACTGATCCTGGCAGCAGTCATACCCTTTGAATGCAGCAGTGGGATCCCCAGTGTTCTAGTAGCTCTTGCTGGAACTACTCTCAGCCTCTAGAGGTCACCTGCAGTGCCATCCCATGTGGCCCCATACGTAGTTCCCAATACAAATGACTGATTTTTTTCTGCCCAGAATGCATCTCTCTTATTTCCTTTTCTGCAACTAGTGGGTGAAAACTATGCTTTTAAAGGAGTCTCCTGGTTAGGTAAGGACCACCAAGGATATTGTTTCATTTGCTAAAGAAGTTAACATAATCATGGGAGTGGTATCTTGACATAATGATGGGTTCCACCCACACTTAAAAGAGAAGCAATTACATAAGACTGACGGTCATTGTGAGTCATTTTAGAATTCTGCCTCCCACACTGACTAAATGAAATGCATCCATTGTTCTAGCAATCAAGATAATTTTTCCTGTAGGCTTGGAGTAATTACCAGTATGTGGTTAAGAAAATTCACTTTTAGTCCTAGTTTACTAATATGTCTCACCCTTCACAACTATTACATTTTACCAGTTAATATTCCTTTTTCTTTGTGTATAGCCTGTGCAGAGGTTAAACCAATATTAACTCATCTTGAGTTAACCATCTTGAGTGTTACTAGACCTCACATAAATATCAATACCACTGTAAGCGAAGTTCATCATACTGTCTGGGGAGTTCCTCTTACCCCTCCACTGACAGTATAACCCAGTTGCTGAAGAAATTTTTTTCCTTTCTTCTGTGAAAGTACACACTTTCACAGACAATACAGCCTTTCAAGAGTCCTAGTTCATCCTGTGATTTCACTTCTAACTCCCAACCTGATATAAAGTCAAAGCATCTTTTCTTACCTCCATATGAAAATTAAGCTCTTTGGTAACCAAGAGTGGCAAACCAAACCAATTTTTCATACTTTAAGCCATTTTTAAGATTTCTGTTGCTCTTTGGCCCATTTTTCTAATTTTTTGTTTGTCAACCAGCTATGCAATTTAATTTAAATTTTATTTTTTAACTTAATTAACATTTTAAAACTGAAAAATTAAAAAAATTAAATTTGAAATTACATTTTATCCATCATTTATCCATATCTTCCTAGCAAAAGTATTTGGGGATTATCTATGCCGCCACATTAGCAAGAACTAAAGTCTTTTCTCAGTTACATAAATGTGAGTTATCAGAAGTTGGCTAATCCTCAAAGTAAAATGCTATTAAGGCAACTGGAAATATGAAACCACTTATTGTAAAAGATCAGATGTAGAGATTAAAATTAAAAATAATTGTTTTATGGAGGACACATACTACATGGAGCACTGGGTGTGGTACATAAACAATGAATTCTGGAGTCAAGATGGCAGAGAAGTAGCAGGCTGAGACTACATCAGCTAGTAAGAGATCAGCTAGATAGCTTATTGAAAGATTGCAAACACCTGCAAATCCATCTGCAGATTTAAGAGAAGAACAACAGCAATTCTGGAAACAGAAAAACAACCACTTTCTGAAAGGTAGGACCTGCGGAGAAGTGAATCCAAAGCGACAGGAAGATAGACCCCGGGGGGAGAGGCCAGCTCCCGGCAAGCGGCGGAGCAATGGAGCACAAAATCAGGACTTTTAAAGTCTGTTCTGCTGAGGGACATCGCTCCAGAGGCTAAACCGGGGTGAAGAACACACGGAGTCATTGTGGCCTCAGGTCCCGCAGGGTCACAGAAGGATAGGGGGTGTCTGAGTGTCGCAGAGCTTACTGGTATTGGAACAGGAAAACCGGCTACAGAGATACAGAGACAGAGCCGACAGTAAGCTCACAGCTGAGGGTTACCTTGAACCGGTCGCAGGCTCGGTGGGCTCGGTTAGCTCGGAGCACGGCCGAAGGTCAGGCAGACGGGAGTAACTCTGAGGGCGCACTGAGTAGTGGGGCCCTGGGCTCTCGGCTCCTCCGGGCCGGAGACCAGGAGGCCACCATTTGTATTCCCGTCCTCCAGAATTCTACGGAAAGCACTCAGGGAACAAAAGCTTCTGAAAGCAAACCCTAGCTGATTATTCAGCCAAGATCCTGGTAAGGGCGGTACAGTTCTGCCTGGGGCAAAGACACTGGAGAGAATCACTACACCAGGCCCCTCCCCCAGAAGATCAACAAGAAGTCCAGCCAAGACCAAGTTCACCTACCAAGGAGTGTGGTTTCAATACCAAGGAGAGCAGGAGAAAGAAAGCACGGAACTCATGGCTTTCTCCCTGTGATATTTTTAGTCTTGCAGTTAATTTAAGTTTTTTCTTTTTCATTTTTTTTCTCTTCTTCTGCTAAAATTTTTTTTTAACTTTTACCATTTTCTTTTTTAACGTTTTTTAACCAGCTTATCTGATATATATTTTTTTTCTTTTTTATATTTTTCTTTATTAGATTTCTTTTTTTTAATTCTTTTTTTATTTTTTTTTCCTTTTTTTTTTTCTTTCTTTTTGAATCTCTTTTTATCCCCTTTCTACCCCCTCACGATTTGGGATCTCTTCTGATTTGGTTAAAGCATATTTTCCTGGGGTTGTTGCCACCCTTTTAGTATTTTACTTGCTCCTTCATATACTCTTATCTGGACAAAATGACAAGGCGGAAAAATATACTACACAAAAAAGAACAAGAGGCAGAACCGAAGGCTAGGGAACTAATCAATACAGACATTGGTAATATGTCAGATCTAGAGTTCAGAATGACAATTCTCGAGGTTCTAGCCGGGCTCGAAAAAGGCATGGAAGATATTAGAGAAACCCTCTCGAGAGATATAAAAGCCCTTTCTGGAGAAATAAAAGAACTAAAATCAAACCAAGTTGAAATAAAAAAAGCTATTAATGAGGTGCAATCAAAAATGGAGGCTCTCACTGCTAGGATAAATGAGGCAGAAGAAAGAATTAGTGATATAGAAGACCAAATGACAGAGAATAAAGAAGCTGAGCAAAAGAGGGACAAACAGCTACTGGACCACGAGGGGAGAATTCGAGAGATAAGTGCCAGCATAAGAGGAAACAAGAAGAAAAAGAAGAAAGAGAGAGGGATTCCAGAAGAAGAAGAAAGAGAGAGGGGAGCAGAAGGTATACTGGAGAGAATTATTGGGGAGAATTTTCCCAATATGGCAAAGGGAACGAGCATCAAAATTCAGGAGGTTCAGAGAATGCCCCTCAAAATCAATAAGAATAGACCCACACCCCATAACCTAATAGTAAAATTTACAAGTCTTAGTGGCAAAGAGAAAATCCTGAAAGCAGCCCGGGAAAAGAAGTCTGTAACATACAATGACAAAAATATTAGATTGGCAGCTGACTTATCCACAGAGACCTGGCAGGCCAGAAAGAGCTGGCATGATATTTTCAGAGCACTAAACAAGAAAAAGATGCAGCCAAGAATACTATATCCAGCTAGACTATCATTGAAAATAGAAGGAGAGATTAAAAGCTTCCAGGACAAACAAAAACTGAAAGAATTTGTAAACACCAAACCAGCTCTACAGGAAATATTGAAAGGGGTCCTCTAAGCAAAGAGAGAGCCTACAAGTGGTAGATCAGTAAGGAACAGAGACCATATACAGTAACAGTCACCTTACAGGCAATACAATGGCACTAAATTCATATCTCTCAATAGTTACCCTGAATGTTAATGGGCTAAATGCCCCATTCAAAAGACACAGGGTATCAGAATGGATAAAAAAACAAAACCCATCTATATGTTGCCTCCAAGAAACTCATCTTAAGCCTGAAGACACCTCCAGATTTAAAGTGAGGGGGTGGAAAAGAATTTACCATGCTAATGGGCATCAGAAGAAAGCAGGAGTGGCAATACTTATATCAGATCAATTAGATTTTAAGCCAAAGACTATAATAAGAGATGAGGAAGGACACTATATCATACTCAAAAGGTCTGTCCATCAAGAAGATCTCACAATTTTAAATATCTATGCCCCCAATGTGGGAGCAGCCAACTATATAAACCAATTAATAACAAAATCAAAGAAACACATCAACAATAATACAATAATAGTAGGGGACTTTAACACTCCCCTCACTGAAATGGACAGATCATCCAAGCTAAAGGTCAGCAAGGAAATAAAGGCCTTAAAGGACACACTAGACCAGATGGACATCACAGATATATTCAAAACATTTCATCCCAAAGCAACAGAATACACATTCTTCTCTAGTGCACATGGAACATTCTCCAGAATAGATCACATCCTCGGTCCTAAATCAGGACTCAACTGGTATCAAAAGATTGGGATCATTCCCTGCATATTTTCAGACCACAATGCTCTGAAGCTAGAACTCAACCACAAGAGGAAGTTTGGAAAGAACCCAAATACATGGAGACTAAACAGCATCCTTCTAAAAAATGAATGGGTCAACTGGGAAATTAAAAAAGAATTGAAAAAAATCATGGAATCAAATGATAATGAAAATACAACAGTTCAAAATCCATGGGACACAACAAAGGCAGTCCTGAGAGGAAAATATATAGCGGTACAAGCCTTTCTCAAGAAACAAGAAAGGTCTCAGGTACACAACCTAACCCTACACATAAAGGAGCTGGAGAAAGAACAAGAAAGAAACCCTAAGCCCAGCAAGAGAAGAGAAATCATAAAGATCAGAGCAGAAATCAATGAAATAGAAACCAAAAAAACAATAGAGCAAATCAACGAAACTAGGAGCTGTTTCTTTGAAAGAATTAATAAAATTGATAAGCCCCTGGCCAGACTTATCAAAAAGAAAAGAGAAAGGACCCAAATAAATAAAATCATGAATGAAAAAGGAGAGATCACAACTAACACCAAAGAAATACAAACTATTATAAGAACATACTATGAGCAACTCTACGCCAACAAATTTGACAATCTGGAAGAAATGGTTGCATTCCTAGAAACATATAAACTACCGCAACTGAACCAGGAAGAAATAGAAAGCCTGAACAGACCCATCACCAATAAGGAGATTGAAACAGTCATTAAAAATCTCCAAACAAACAAAAGCCCAGGGCCAGACGGCTTCCCGGGAATTCTACCAAACATTTAAAGAAGAACTAATTCCTATTTTCCTGAAATTGTTCCAAAAAATAGAAATGGAAGGAAAACTTCCAAACTCATTTTATGAGGCCAGCATCACCTTGATCCCAAAACCAGACAAGGATACCATCAAAAAAGAGAGCTATAGACCAATATCCTTGATGAACACAGATGCGAAAATTCTCACCAAAATACTAGCCAATAGGATTCAACAGTACATTAAAAGAATTATTCACCACCACCAAGTGGGATTTATTGCAGGGCTGCAAGGTTGGTTCAACATCTACGAATCAGTTAACGTGATACAACACATCAATAAAAGAAAGAACAAGAACCATATGATACTCTCAATAGATGCTGAAAAAGCATTTGACAAAGTACAGCATCCCTTCCTGATCAAAACTCTTCAAAGGGCACATACCTCAATATCATCAAAGCCATCTATGAAAAACCCACCGCAAATATCATTCTCAATGGAGAAAAACTGAAAGCTTTTCCGCTAAGGTCAGGAACATGGCAGGGATGTCCATTATCACCACTGCTATTCAACATAGTACTAGGAGTCCTAGCCTCAGCAATCAGACAACAAAAGGAAATTAAAGGCATCCTAATAGGCAAAGCAGAAGTCAAATTATCACTCTTCGCAGATGATATGATACTATATGTGGAAAACCCAAAAGACTCCACTCCAAAACTGCTAGAACTTGTACAGGAATTCAGTAAAGTGTCAGGATATAAAATCAATGCACAGAAATCAGTTGCATTTCTCTACACCAACAACAAGACAGAAGAAGAGAAATTAAGGAGTCAATCCCATTTACAATGGCACCCCAAACCATAAGATACCTAGGAATAAACCTAACCAAAGAGACACAGAATCTATACTCAGACAACTATAAAGTACTTGTGAAAGAAACTGAGGACGACACATAGAAATGGAAAAATGTTCCATGGTCCTGGATTGGAAGAATAAATATTGTGAAAATGTCCATGCTACCTAAAGCAATCTACACATTTAATGCAATTCCTATCAAAGTACCATCCATCTTTTTCAAAGAAATGGAACAAATAATTCTAAAATTTATATGGAACCAGAGAAGACCTCGAATAGCCAAAGGGATATTGAAAAAGAAAGCCAACGTTGGTGGCATCACAATTCCGGACTTCAAGCTCTATTACAAAGCTGTCATCATCAAGACAGCATGGTACTGGCACAAAAACAGACACATAGATCAATGGAACAGAATAGAGAGCCCAGAAATAGACCCTCAACTCTATGGTCAACTAATCTTTGACAAAGAAGGAAAGAATGTCCAATGGAAAAATGACAGCCTCTTCAATAAATGGTGCTGGGAAAATTGGACAGCCACATGCACAAAAATGAAATTGGACCATTTCCTTACACCACACACGAAAATAGACTCAAAATGGATGAAGGACCTCAATGTGCGAAAGGAATCCATCAAAATCCTTGAGGAGAACACAGGCAGCAACCTTTTCGACCTCAGCCGCAGCAACATCTTCCCAGGAACATCGCCAAAGGCAAGGGAAGCAATGGCAAAAATGAACTATTGGGATTTCATCAAGATCAAAAGCTTTTGCACAGCAAAGGAAACAGTGAACAAAATCAAAAGACAACTGACAGAATGGGAGAAGATATTTGCAAACGACATATCAGATAAAGGACTAGTGTCCAGAATCTATAAAGAACTTAGCAAACTCAACACCCAAAGAACAAATAATCCAATCAAGAAATGGGCAGAGGACATGAACAGACATATCTGCAAAGAAGACATCCAGATGGCCAACAGACACATGAAAAAGTGCTCCATATCACTCGGCATCAGGGAAATACAAATCAAAACCACAATGCGATATCACCTCACACCAGTCAGAATGGCTAAAATAAACAAGTCAGGAAATGACAGATGCTGGCGAGGATGCGGAGAAAGGGGAACCCTCCTACACTGTTGGTGGGAATGCAAGCTGGTGCAGCCACTCTGGAAAACAGCATGGAGGTTCCTCAAATGTTGAAAATAGAACTGCCCTATGACCCAGCAATTGCACTATTGGGTATTTACCCTAAAGATACAAACGTAGTGATCCAAAGGGGCACGTGCACCCGAATGTTATAGCAGCAATGTCCACAATAGCCAAACTATAGAAAGAACCTAGATGTCCATCAACAGATGAATGGATCAAGAAGATGTGGTATATATACACAATGGAATACTATGCAGCCATCAAAAGAAATGAAATCTTGCCATTTGCAACAACATGGATGGAACTAGAGCGTATCATGCTTAGCGAAATAAGTCAAGCAGAGAAAGACAACTATCATATGATCTCTCTGATATGAGGAAGTGGTGATGCAACATGGGGGCTTAAGTGGGTAGGAGAAGAATAAATGAAACAAGATGGGATTGGGAGGGAGACAAACCATAAGTGACTCTTAATCTCACAAAACAAACTGAGGGTTGCTGGGGGGAGGGGATTTGGGAGAAGGGGGTGGGATTATGGACATTGGGGAGGGTATGTGCTTTGGTGAGTGCTATGAAGTGTGTAAACCTGGTGATTCAAAGACCTGTACCCCTGGGGATAAAAATATATGTTTATAAAAAAAAAATGAACACCTAAAAAAAAAAGAATAATTGTTAATCTTAAGAGTCAATAAAGACACCCAAGGAAATTAGTAAAAAGTAGACTGAGAGTCAAGAACTAAAGTTTTAAGGAACTTGAAAGCTCATTCGCAAAATAATCTTGAAGGTTTAACATAATGGTAAAAGAAAAAAGTGTGGTGTTTTGGTGAATGAATACTACAAAGGAGGTCCCAAGAATGATGTGACATAGTCTACACAATTCCCTCTAGGTAATATAGGAGACTTGCTGTGCCAAACTTTTTCCTGGAAAGCAGCATTAAAAATCCTCTTTTACAGCATGTTATTGAGAATAGCATTTTCTCTCCTAACCCATTTTCTATTTACCCTAGATATTATGATAAGGTGTGGAGCAAGGGGAGATCCTAATAAGAACTCTGTGCACTCAAATTTGGATATTGTTTTACTTTATTCAATCAGTTAAAAGTAAAATTTTTCAACAATATTAATAACTAGCACTAAATAATCTCTAGCTCTAATGATAATTTCACCCACTATTTCAATGTATTTTCTGAATAAAATTATTGATTTAGTATTACCATTACCTAAATCCTTTTACCCATTTTTATCAAATATTTGTACCTTATTGATTATTTTGACCATGAAATAATACTTTTATCACAATAAAAGTGATTTTTTAACAAAAATGAATTTTTAAAAATTTATTTATAATCTAATTTTCCAAAACCCAGTCATCTTTATTACTAAATAGATGTAATCTTTAAAACAAACTTGAGACACCCTGGGGAAAATTGTTCTACTTCCTAGTGATATAAAGTAGGATATAGTACATATATTTAGTAAACAACAACAAAAAAATCTAAATGAAGTATTTTAGTTATATGAACTTGTCTTCTTCCTAATTACAATTGATATACAAGCTTATCTATTTGACCTTTCTTAAAAAGATTTAACTCTGTACAGGAAAATAGTCATAGCAATAGAATGTAAGGGTCTGATTTCAGACACAGAACCTTCCATAAATTTCCCATCTTCTGTCTTAACCAGACTGATGCCATCTTGGACAAATCCACCATGATGAGCAGTTTTTGACCTGAAACCCTTTTGAATATAATTACCCCCCCCAACACATTTATACTTTCTTTTGTTTAATCAGACCCTAAGTACACACTAAGGGCATGACATTCTTGATCTGCTCTGGAGCTACAACTATGATACATACCTCAAACTTTTCCTCTAGGGTAGTCTCCCAGGGCTGGTCTCAAGTATCTTCCTAGGCTTTAGGGGTATAAAAGCAGGTCTTAAGGGAGGTGGGATTGCAGAGATCTGCTAGTCTTGCTACTGCCCAAGACATGTTTCTGTCTGTAAGTAAGTCCCCTTAAACCATGTCTTGCGAAGCTGGACTTGCTGGCCTTTTTGTTTAGTTTTACATCTCCTTTGGCCTATGGAGGTAATTTTGCATATACCTCCCTTTCGCGCAACATCTCCCTAAACTTTGATTCCACATCCGTAATCTGAAATATCTTCAGTTCTCATAATGATGTGGGAATAATTGCACCAGTATTTATATCGTTTATATTCCCTAAATAATGGCATTATGTAAACATAAAATATAATGTATAACTTGACACTACAATGTGTCTTGAATTTTTAAGGTAGAATCATTCTTATAAAATTGATGCATTCAAAAGATGAAAAGAAAGTTACACTATTCATTTTCTCAATTTCCTTTTGGAATCTTTAGAAAATACACTTCAGAGTGCATTTTTCTAAGATTATTTTTTTATGTTTTCTCATCTTATCATGTAAAAATCTAAATGATTACTAGTATTTTTTATTACAGCAGCCTAGCACACACCCTAATAAATTTTCATTATGTCTAGGGAGACTGAATAATTTGCTTTCAGTTAGGAAGCTGGATTAAAAGAAAGAAAAAAGGAAAAAGCTATCCTTTAAAAAACTTGCTGCCAGTGGGTTAAGCCACTGCCTTCGGCTCAGGTCATGATCACAGGGTCCTGGGATCGAGCCCCGCATCAGGCTCTCTGCTCAGCGGGGAGCCTGCTTCCTCCTCTCTCTCTGCCTGCCTCTCATCTCTCTCTGTCAAATAAATAAATAAATAAATCTTTTAAAAAAAACCACTTGCTGCAAGTTAAGTTGCATAGGTTTCATATTTGCATACAAGGATTACCAAGCACCTTCGTGGTACCTTGCTATCTATGGCTCTCCAAAAGCATTATGCTTTATTTGTTTTGTAATTTGTAAACAAATGAACAATTTCTCTTTTGGTTGGCTTTAAAATAATGGAGGTAACTAAGAATATCACTTTAAATTCTGAGAAAGGTAGCATAAATAAATGTAGAATAAATTATATACAGATTATATACAGATATTTTCATATTTGCATCTATACATACTATAATATACTTATATATACAAATGTCTTTACAGGTCAATTCTAGTGATTTATTTAATCATGATCAAATAATATAGAATTTAACTTCTATTAATGCTTTGCTTGAATCTTATTTTTGACTAATATTACTATTGCTAAATCCATTTTCTTTTGTTAGCATTTGCCTGCTATTTCACCATTCATCCATGCCTTTTAAATCTTACAAGCAATAGTTGAATTTTCTTGTTACTGTAATCTGTCTGATAAGGTCTTTTGAATTGAATCTATTTAAGTGTACTTTAATTACTTATTTTTCTCATCTTATATCTTAGTTTCTATGTGCCATGACATTCTTATGTTCAGGTATTTTTTCTTTATTTTGTTGTTGTACTGATAAAAACTTTTAAAAATTCTTTTTATTTCTTCTTTCCTGGTTGAAAGATAAATGTTGTACTTAGTTATTTAGGATGTTTCTTTCCAGAAAAGATTAGAAAAATTGGATGACCTATTTTCAGTGTTGTTTAGAATTAAGCTTTAAATTTTCTTCATACACATTTAACTATTTTAAAAATAATTAGGAAACGTTTAAATGAAAAAGAGAATCAATAGAAAGCATGTTTCTACTCCCCACCTTAATAAGTAAAGTCTTAAAGATCAATTTGAATCCCTTTTTGTACACTTTTTCTTTTGTACTCCAAAATATTCACAGTGGCAATGCTAATTTTTCCCACATACCATTCCCAGGAGAATATTAGCTCTATATGAGCATGTATTTTGTATCATTAGTGCACTGCTAAACACCTAGAAATGTGTCTGGCACAATAAATATTTTTGTAACTAGTGATTTTATTTACATATTTATAAGTTGCGTTCTTATAAAATTTGAAAGCTTCCAGAACAACATTATATATTATTTTTATATATAAGCTTTTTATATATAAACTTCTAAATTTTATACATAAACTTTTAAATTTGTTTATATAAGAGCTTTTATACTTTAGATAAATGGTATTTTAATGTAGGTGTTCTGCAACTTTCTTTCAGTCATTATTGTCTTTGTGAGAGTCATCTAACTTTATATACATTATTCCAGATCATAGATTTTCACTGCTGTATAGTATACTATAGTATAAGTATACAATAATTTAACCATTATTCTATTGATGAACAATTAGATTCTTTCACATTTTTCCTGTTATAAATAATGTAGTCTTGCTAAATTAGATTTACCAATGAGCATTATTTGTTGTTGATGGTGGTGGTGTTAAGCACTGATACCTTTTTCTTTCTTCCCTCTGGATCAAGAAAAACCCTTGTAAGTGAAACTCTTAGTCTTTGTATGTGTGAAAGTATCTCTGTTTTATCTTCACTGTTCAATAAGAGAATACTGAATTACTGGTTGATTGTTTTTAGGATAATGATCTAGTATTATCTGTGATCTATTATTGTGAATCAAACATTGTTCTCAAGGTACATTGGAGCTTTTGTTATGGTATTTTTTCCTTTTTTAATATAAGTTTGTAATATTTTACCTATATGACAATATTCAATTTCACACCCTGGGTTTAAGTATGAATTTTTGTTCATCCTGCTTAACTGTATGGTATACTTTGCATTTGGAAACTCGTGGCTTTCTTTAGATCCAGAAAAATGTATATGTTATGCTTTTGAATAGAGACTGCCTCTGTTCTCTCACTTTCTAACTTCTAGAAATCCTGATTATCCCTTCATACTATTCTCCGTATCTCTACCAAAGTATGAATTTTATTTATCTCTATCATTTTTGGGTACATTTTGAATGAATCTTTCATTATAATATTCTAGGTAACAAAATCCTTTTTTGACGTGTCTGCCTTAGAATGTATTGCATCAACTTTATCATTCAAGTGTTTGATAATTTTTAAACATTCAGTTAGTCTTCTTGTTTGCTTTTTTCCCCATGACTTCTAATTTGTTCTACTATATACTTACATTTTTCTTTACTCCTATCTGACTAATAGTTTATTTTTATTGCTTTATGGTTGTTATTAATTTTATTATCACCTTTTTTATCTATTGAAGTACAATTTACATAAGTAAACTGAAAGTAAAAGAAAAGAAAGAAAAGAAAGTAAAAGAGAAAACTTAATGAATTTTGACAAATGTGCATATGTGTCACCATTAGTCTAATCAAGACAACAGTCACACCTGTGAGTCCCACTGTGTCCCTTGACAGATAATCCCCCCATTGTGCAGTCAGATTTTTATCATAACAGATCACTCTTGTCTATTTTTTTTAGAGACTTTTTAATTCATTTTAGAGCAGGGGTGGTGCAGAAGAGTGAATGAGCAGGGGAGGGAGGCAGAGAGAGAATCTCAAGCAGACTTCCTACTGAGCATGGAGCAGGACAACAGAGCTCAGTCTCACAACCCTGAGATCATGACCTAGACAGAGACCATTGATGCTCAATGACCAAGCCACCCAGGTGCACCACCCTTGTCTATTCTTGATACATAAGTAGAATCATACAGTATGTAGCTGTTTTGTTTCGGGCTTAGGTCGCTCAGCAAATTATTTTGACATCCATCCATGTTATTGTATTAGTTGTTTGTTCTTTTATACTGAACAGTGGTATTTTATAATAAGAATTAACTGGGGTGCCTTAGTGGCTCAGTCAGGTAAGTGTCGAACTCTTGATTTTGGCTCAGGCATGAGCTTAGAGTCCAGAGATCGAGTCCTCTCAGCATGGGGCTCTGTGCTCCCTTGTCAGACTCCCAGCTCAGCATGAAGTCTGCTTGAGATTCTCTCTCTCCCTCTTCTGCTCCTCCCTCTACTCATGCTCTAAATAAATAAATAAATAAAATCTTAAATAAAATAATGCTAATAATATGAATTAGCCACAGTTTGCTTATGCATATTCCTACATGGGTTGGTTCCAGTTTGGGACTATTATAAATCAATCTGTGAACATTCTGTATGAGATTTTTGAGCATATATTTTCCTTTATCTTGGATAAATATGTAGGAATGGAAATTCTGGGTCATAGAGGTATGGATGCATAATTTCCTTCAGGTTGTTTTTCAAGGTAATTGTACCATTTTGTATTCTCATCAGGATTATAAAAGAAATACCTATTTTAAAACCTTTTAATATTGCTTCAAGAATAAGTTACCTTAATTATTCAATTTGGGGCTCTTTTATCCCATCTATCACATTTACTTTTTCCTCTTATACTTTAAAACTTTGAATTTTATTTCACCTTGAGTAATAGTTATCTTCCTCATTTAGAGCCCCTATCTAGCTTCTCTGAGGCCTCATCTTAGAAACAATTATCACTGTGACTCTCAGTCAGGTGGATTTCACTGATCTATTTACCAACTTGGCTTAGGTCCTGTTTGTGCATTTGTATCTACTAGTTCCACTTCTTCAGAGAGAATTTCAAACCTTAGACCTGGGCAGCAATTTCAGCTCTTTGCAGCATTCTTTGCCAGGAGGAATGGAAGAATGGAAGCCACTGGTTCCATCTTTAACCTGGTTCTCATCACCTGACATGTGTGGCCTATTTTCCATTCCAGTAACCCAGAAAAGAAAAAAAAAAAAAAAATCTGAGCCACCTTTTTCTATGTTACTATGCCCATTCCCAAAAGCCCAGTAGGGATACAGCTTTAGCTTCAGTCATTGTACTTTTTATGCTGCATACATAGTTCTTAGAGATCTATAGCTTGCTTTCAATATGTAACTATGCCTTTTAAATACATTTAAACATATATTTATATTATTGCTGTTTGTTTGGAGTTGGAAGTGACTGATTAATGTTTGAGATTCCACGATAATTTTGACTGGAATGTCTTTGAAGTTTTCAACTTTATCTATTGAAATTAGTGTAATTATGTTCATAGTGATTAAAATGTATATAAAGGAAATATGTAATCTACCAAAAATCTCTCAAACAGATTTACTTATGTTTGTATGGAAAAAGCATTTCCTTACCTTTGTTTTTGCTTATGACTCTTTACATCATTTATACAGAAACATAAATGAGAAACATTGATAAGATAGTTTCTTTACATTTATTTTTATAAACCAATGTAATAGTATGAAGATTGAGAGTGTAAATACATTTTAATTATCATTTCATATGCCAGTGATGTAATTGCACTTATCCTTTTACATTCACTTTCAAAAGACCCCTTATAGTTGATAATATTTTCACAACAGCTAGCTATGATTATGATATATAGCTTATACAGAGATTGAGGCAACGATTTTGATGAAACAGCTATGCATGAATCATTTTGTCACTAAGAAGCATGATTAATAAATTGCAATAAATGGTTTAACCTGGAGATTTCTTAAAGTGGTGCAGTTATAGGAGGTAACAATTGAAATAAACATTTGAAAATCCAGAGAGAAAATTGGTTTACAGTTTCTATACAAATATTTCAAAACAGCCTGCTTAACTTTTATTGATTTTTTGCAATATTGATATCATAAGAAAGCCCTTCAAGGTGGTATTATCCGTCTCAAGGAGGTGAAGGTGACAAAGATTTATTTCAATGGATTTACATTTTAGAGAACTTGAATTCATTGCTTTCATATGTATTACCAACAGAGACTTCATAACATAAAATCTAATGGAATACTTTTGAGGAAAAAGAAGTCTGGGTCCCAAAACAAAGATAAGGGAAAAAAGACCTTCAAATCCAGTAAAAATTTGTAACCCTATTGAGAAAGTTGGGAGGCTTTTAAAAATTTCAGTTGGGTCATTTTGAAAGAAGTTTAAGACCAAAATCAGAAACATTTACCAGAGTCATAGTCCAGTTCTGCAGATAAAAGAATAGTACCAATGAAGTGATAAAAATTATTTAAGGCCTGTAAAATGGTAAAGATAATGAGTGAATGAAAAAAGTCTAGAGAAAACATGGCTGACATATTGGTCCTCCCTAGTCACATGTGAGCACAATCTTCAGGTTTATCAGCTGCACCTTAACTCATCACATGCTGATGATGATGGTTCCCTGAATGATAGAAATATACAAATGACGGAAAACGTCCTGGAAGGTGCTGTTAGAACTAGCTGAAGTAGAGACAGAAACAAGATATTGGGAATTTGGAGAAAGCAAGGGTAAACTCAGCTGGTGGTGAGTACTCCTCAAGGAGGGTGCAGCCTGTGGTCTTGTGTCTGGTGCTCAACTCAGCATTGCTGTACATCAAAGACAGAGGTAAATAATAGAATAGAATGGAAAGAATGAAATTAAGAGGATGAATTTAAAAAGGAGTGCCAAGTAAGGCTTCTAGATAATGGGTGCCACAAGGGCAAAATTCTTGTTTCTTTGGGAGGTGGGTATGTTTCAAAAAACACTTAATGGGAGATAGTTGTGTATTAGCATCTTTCTTTCTTTATTCCTTCCTTTCTTTCTTTCTTTCTTTCTTTCTTTCTTTCTTTCTCTCTTTCTCTCTCTTTCTTTCTTTCTTCTTAGATGGTAAATATTATGGTAGGCAAAATAGTGGCTCCCCGAAGAAGTCTATGTCCTAATTCCCCCAAACCTCAGAATATATTATTGTATAGGGTAAAATGGACTTTTCAGATGTGACAAAGTTAAACATTTTATTTTATTTTATTTTGATTTATTTTTTTTTATTTATTTGACAGATAGAGTTCACAAGCAGGCAGAGAGGCAGGCAGAGAGGGAGAGAAGAGCAAGCAGGCTCCTTGCTAAGCAGAGAGCCTGATGCGGGGCTCGATCCCAGATTACTGTGATCATGACCCGAGCTGAAGGCAGAGGCTTTAATCCACTGAGCCACCCAGGCACCCCAAGTTAAACCTTTTTAAATGCAAGAAATTTTCCTGGATCTATCAGGATTGGCTCAGTGTAATCACAAGGGTCTTTATAAGAGGGAGATAGGAGGGTCAGACTCAGAGAAGAGGTAACAATGAAAGAAAGTGAGTGATGAGTCAGGCAAAGCAGATGGGCTCTAAAAGCTGGAAAAGGTGAGGAACAAGTTCTCTCCTAGAGCCTACAGAAGGAATGCAGTCCTGCTGACTTATTTTAGACTACTGACCTTCAGAATTATAACAGAATAAATTTATGTTGGTTTAAGACATGAAATTGTTGGTCATTTGTTACAGCAACAATAGGAAACTAACAGAAATATGTAGCCATATACCTTTTTCCAATTTATTTAATCTCAGATCATACATTCTATAAACCTAAGACAAATTGACCAGCACTGTGATGAGGCTAAAAGCCAGATTTTTCTCTATCTACTTTCCTTTCTCGATATTCTCCTTTTATCTTAACTAGAGTCTGGGACATGATCTTTGCTATAATAATTTCTTTAGATGCCAAGATTAACTTGTGCTAACTTTGCTATTTGAAGGCCAGCTTTATGATAGTATTACATGCTCTATGAAGAAGTAAAACACCTAAGATTCTCTGGAGAGATTGGTTTTATCTACACTTGCTCTGCATAGAGAATCTGAATAAGATCCCTACCCAAGGCCAAGAACTAAAAGTTGATTAGAAACTAACTAATTTTTATTTAAATTCAATTGGCCAAATTAGAGTACAGAATTAGTTTCAGATGCAGTGTTCAATAATTTATCATTTGCGTATAACATCCAGTGCTCATCACATCACGTGTTCTCCTTAATGACCATCACCCAATCACCCCACCCTTCACCCACCTCCCCTCCAGCAACCCTGTTTGTTCCTGTAGTTAAGAGTCTCTCATTGCTTTTCTTCCTCTCTGATGACTTCCCATTCAGTGTTCCTTCCCTTCCTCTATGATCTTCTGCACAGTTTTTTATATTCTGCATATGTGTGAAACTATATGCTAATTGTCTTTTTGTGATTGATTTATTTCACTCAACATAGTACCCTCCAGTTCCATCCACATTAGTGTAACTGGTAGGTATTCACTCTTTCTGATGGCTGAGTAACATTCATATATATATATATATATATATATATATACCACATCTTAAAAAAAAACAAAAACTTTTTACTTTTCTTTAGGTTTTAATAATGTTAGGCTCTTAACATCTTGAACTTTGACAAAAGTAAGAGATTACTTTTTTTTTAAGATTACATTTTTGATAAAAGTTTACATTTTTGAATTTTACTTTCTGCCTATATATTTGGTCATGAGAAAGGCATTATGATTTTTAACTTTGAATCACTTTATAGAACATCAGTTTAATGTTAAGGTAACATTAATTGCATTATTTTTTAAAATCTTTGTAAAAAGATCTAGAGAACTATAGTGGACCACATATTAGTCTTCTTGGGCTGCCATAGCAAAACACTATAGACTGGGTATATTAAACAGCATGGTTGGGTTCTAGTGAGGGCTCTTGTCCTGGCTTTCTTACAGCCACTTTCATGTTGTGTTCTCACATGGCAGAGAGAGTGCCTGAGCAAGCTTTCTGGTGTTTCTTATAAAGTCGCTAATCCCATTGTGAAAACCCCATTCTTCATGAGCTCCCAAAGATCCTATCTCTAAATACCATCAATTTGGGTATTAAGAATTCAATAAATGAATTTGAGGGGACACAAATATTCATTACATAATAAACCATATGGCTGGGCATTATTTGAGTTGGAAATTAGAATAAGAATTTTCCAGTTGAGGAACAGAGGAATTTCACATTAACTTTGATTAATATATTTAACTCAATGACATTAGAACCTTTTGTGTCAAAAATTTAAACTGTACAATAATTGGCTTTAAAAAAACCCACAAAGCCTCAGTGGTTGACAATGAGTAGAAACTACTGAAGTGGGAGTAGGATGTCCTGTTAAGAGAGCAAAAAGTTGGGCAGTGTTGTGGGCAGTCCTTTTTCTCCATTTCTCATGTTTCCCTATGAGAGCAAGAAGTTTCTGCTCCCAAGAAGGAAAACAGGGAAAAAGAAAGGAAAAAAAAAAAAAAAGGATCCAGTCCTTTTGTTACCTACACCTACTGCTCAAAGAAATGGTAGGTGAGATTAAGAGAAGGGACCAGGCTATGCCTCTTCATGAGTCTTCTATGAGACCTGTTTGAAGTAGCTTATCCTGGGGAATAAGGCTTTCTCTGCTTATGTGTGATAAATGATTAAGGTAGTCTTGTAGGCCTACTCCTTTGGTAATTTAAAGATCAAGAAAGCTTAGTAGGGGGCTGTAGATCCAGGCGAAAATTGACCTTCATCAATCATAATATTCACATTTTATTATCTCAACTTATCTGTTTCTTAGTTCATTCAGGTTGCTACACAAAAATACCATAGATTGGGTAGCTTAAACAACAAACATTTATTTCTCACAGTTCCGGAGTCTAAGAAATTCAAGATCAAGGTACAGAAAGATTTGGAGTCTGGTGAGAACCTGAATCATAGATTATCATTTTCTTGCTGGGTACTTGCACGGTGAAAGGGAGACAGAGAGCTCTCCGGGGTCTCATCTATAATGGCTCTAATCCTATTCATGAAGGCTCCACCCTCATGATTTAATTATCTCCCAAAGACCCCTAGTCTTAATTCCATGGTGGGTGTGGAGGGGTGCAGTTAGGATTTCCACATATAAATTTGGAGGGACAAAAATATTCAATTCATAACAATCTAAGTCTTTTTCAGTTTTCTCAATTTATCTAGAAATCATATTGAATTGAACTTTTTCACTCCTAAAGTTCAGTACCTGAAATGTGTCTATCAAGAGTTTCTGCTTTGAAAAGAATGATTTATTATTATACCATAAAGCGCCAGCTTAACTTGCACTAAACTTTCCTTTAGTGCTGCAGCTTGGCTCTTTGTAAGACCAATAATACTTCATATGTGTTCATTTTGTACAGTTTTTAAGATATTTATAATCCTTTTCTCCCTTGATCTTCCCAGACCTGGAAATCTGTCACATAAACAGATTTTTGCCTCATTTTACAAGTGACATAATAGAATTTTAGAGAATCTGGAAGTGGCATCATAAGAACCAGGAAATTCTTGAGGTGGGAATGGAACCCATCCATGACTCTGAATTCATTGTCTGTCAACGCATTAACTATTTAATAAAGGAATTCAAGGACATTGATTGTCAAGCACTGTGCAAAGTGTATCCTAGAGATACACTTATAAACTAGGTAGACATGATAGCTGCTATAGTCTATAGTCTAGAAGGAAAAAGAGACAATAACATTTTAAAAGTCAATAAAGTTAAAAATGAGCAATCATAGGAAAGGTCAGTATGTCATGAGATAGTATAGTCAACCTATACTTTTGGCACTTCAGTAAGTAATAGAGGTTTTTTTTTTTTTTTTTTAAATGAAATTTCTATTTGAGAACAGTTGTAGATTTACAGAAAAATAGCAAACTCCAGAGACTATACCCCACACCCAGCTTCCCCAATTATTAACATCCCACATTATTCTGTCCCATGAATTGCCCCAGTAATAGAGTTTTAATGTTGAAAATGTATCCAGAGGTGGCCACTTTAAGACATAAAGGATCATAGTAGTTACTATTTCTATCTAACAAAAACTACTACAAAGAAACTCTGATCATTCTTTATTCCTTAATTTATTCATAAAACTATTTGCTACAAAAAATATTAAGGTGAATATGACATGATTCCTGCCCTTGAAGAATTCACAAACTTGTGGAAGAGACAGATATGTAAGTGTTTAAGCGCACCAAAATATAGCACATTGTGTGATGAATCTTTGTGCCAGGAGCTTTGGAAACATGGAGAGTATGGTGAACTATCTGGGAGTGCCCATGGAAATATAACTAAGAAAGTAAATTTTGAGCTGGCTCCTGAAAGAGATATAAAAATTGTTCAAGTAAAGAAGATGATGAAATAACCAGAAAGAAAAGACAGAATGTGAAAAGACAAGCTATTGTAAAAGCCTTGATATATCTAGGAAACGGGAAATGTTTAACTTGATTTCCCTGCTGAATACTTCAGAAAAATATCTTCAAAGATCCACAGATCCATAGAGAGTTATGTTGAGGTGAGATTGCAAAGGCAGTATGATTATAACCTTAATAAGGAGCTAATATGGAGCCATTAAAATCTTTATATGTAGGATTATTATGAAGACAGTATAGGATTTTGCATTGTAGGTGGGTTATGGTAGAAAGACTCATGTAGGGATTAATTAGAAGCTATGGCGACAGTGCAGTCAAGAGAGAATGAGGGACTTTACTAAGGAAGTCGATGGGTGTAAAGGTAGAGACAAAATATAAGAGATATTTCTAGAATTTTCAGCAGTTAAGTGTTTTGGACAAAGAGAACTCAAAATGACTAATGCCTATTTGCTATATACATTTTAGGTAGAATAGATACTCAGGGATACAGTTGTGACTACTGTAATATTTAATTAAATGTAACCATTGAATATTTAGTGATACCAGTAACAGATTCCTCCAGAAAGTAAATTGTGTCTCTTCAAAGCTCCAAGAGTATATGATTTCTTTTAAATGAATTTGAATGTTAAGATTTGAAAGATAACATACATGGATCTAGACAATTGCATTATATAGTAAGTATGTTTGAAGTCTAGATATAGAATAAATACAGAAGTTCTGGAGGAAGCAAGTGTCTAAACAAGTTAAACAAGTAGAATAACTAGTCTTTGGTTACTCATACTTTAGGGTGACTGGTGTCCTAACTATAAATTTAAATATTTTATTTTACTAAGATGAATACATATTTTCTTAGACAGGATATAGATTTTATTTGTTTTTTATTTGTTTTTATTAGACCAGATATAGATTTCACACTACTTATATGTGTAAAAAATAAACTTCATTGCGTTTCCTTTATATTTTATTTCTTCCAGCTAATCAAATAAGTTTTTTCTAGTTTTAGAAAAAAAATGTATTAAGCAGACAAAGTTAGAAATAATAATTTAAGCACAAAATTGGTAAACATCTCTGATGATCTGAAGATTAAGAGCCATTATGTCTTTATATATAAATGTAATACATTTCTGTATATTATTTAAAAATAAAATAAAATTGTTTACTGAAGTCATATAAATAATTATTAATAATGCCACAAAATATTGACAATAAATTTAATATGTAAAATGTAAAGCTGCATCACACTAAAATAAAATTTAAAAAATAAAAAGCATCTTTTAAGTCTCTGAAAAGTGCAAAAATGTAATCATATAAACAGAGAATTTTGCAAATATATGACAATAGCTTTCAGTTTCCTTATTTAAATTCAATTAGCCAACATATAGTATATCATTATTTTCAGATATAGTGTTCAATGATTTATCCATCAGTTGCATATAATATCCAGGACTCATCACATCACGTCCCCTCTTGAGTGCCCATGACAACAGCTTTTAGAAATAAGTTCTCCACTTTCTAAAAAATTAAATTGCAAAAACAGTTGTAAGATCCTAGTGGCAAATTATCTACAACATAATTCTATGACAGTCTCCACCTGAGTCTATTTCTAAGAGCATGCTTTTTTTTTTTTTTTAAATGACTCTTAGTTTAGCTTAGCAGGAATATTAATTGAACCACACATAAATTATCTCAGAAATACCTATCCTATTTTAAGCAGGTGAGGTTCAAAGGCAGTGCATGAGAGGGCAGATAAAAATTCACCTAAAGATTGAGAGTGCAGCTTCCAGAATCAGGCAGACTCAGGTCTCATAACTGTTCCACCATTTCCAGTTGCATGGCCTTGAGAATTTAACATTTTGCATCTCAATTCTTCATTATTGAATGGTTCTATTAATAACAATTTGTGAGGATGTTGTGAAAGTTAATGATATAAAAGAAATACATTGATTAGTGTAATGTCTAGTACATATTAGGTGTTCATTATTAGTAGTAAATAATGTTATCCATAGCATTTTTTTAATGACAGAGTAATGGAGAAACAAGGAACAAATGATCATACAAATAGCAGTGAAGAAAAGATGGATCATTCATAAAAGAACCAATTATAATGATAATAGACTTGTCAAAACCAATAATGAAATACAGAGAATAGTAAAATATTTTCTGAACTACTGTGAGAAAATAGCAGGTCTACCTAAAATTATGTACTCAGTAAAAATATCTTTCACGGACAGGATGAAATAAAAATTTTTTAGATTAGTCCATACTAACAATATTTATATAGATTTATTGCCAAGGAATTTCAATAAAGGAAATTCTAAAGATTGCCATTCAGGAATAAGAGATAATCCCAGAAAGAAGGCTGAGATGGTTGAACATGAAAAACAAAAACAAAAATCATTAATCACATAGGTAAGTCTTTGTAAAAAAGTCTAAATAAAGTAGTGATGATGATGTCTAATTTGTGGGGTCAAAATGTCAGAAAAAAGTTTGTTTATAAAATAATGTTATATATATACATATTATATATATGTTATATATAATAGTCGAGTTGCACACAGTGTCTATTTGCTTGATAATGTATCCTTCATTGGATTTCTTCCTGCCTGCCTTACTTTTCTACTCTCTTACTTTTGTTACTATCACCTACAAGGTAAAATACTTTTGTTCAAAATTCAACACCATTAGTAATAAGAACAACTCAAATCAAATCAACTCAAATCAAACCCACAATGAAATACTAGAGGATATAATTTAAAAGACAAGATAATAACAAGCATTAACAACAGGTAAACAAAGTGTAGTATATCCATACAATAGAATATAATTCTACAGAAAAAAGCAAGGGTGTACTGAAATATACTATTACATGGTGAACCTTGAAAACATTATCCTAAATGAAGAAGCCCATCACAAAAGACCATATATTTTATAATTGTATTTATATGAAATGTATTTATATGAAATTGTATTTATATGAAATGTCCAGAATAGGAAACCTTCTAGAGACAAAATACAGTTTAGTGATTGTTTAGGGCTGGGGGCATAGGAAGAACCATGGAGTTTTAGTTAATGAGTATAGTTTCTTTTAGGGTGATTAATATGTTCTAAAAGTGATCAGAATGTTGGCTGCACAACTCTGAATATACTCAGAACCATTGAATTGAATTGTATACTTGAATAGATGAGTTGTATCATAATGAGTTATATCTCAATAAATCTGATATATACACTTTTAAATTATTTCACAAAAATGAAAACAAGGCCCCAGTGAACTCATGAAAGTGTGCTCAATCGCATTGAAAAAATGGAACACATGATAACAAAAAATGATATTTGGCATCAACTAGATCAGCAAAACTTTAGAATTCAGAAGTCTGATAACAAAATGTGTTATTGAAAATGGGGATCAATGTTCATTCCCAGGGGCTTGGAGAAGAGATGGACAGTACGTGTTTAATGGGTCCAGAGTTCCTACTGGGGATTGTGAAGAAGATTTGGAGATAGATGTTGGTGATGGTGAAGATGGATGATTGTGCTGCCATGTGGATTCTTTTAATGCTACAGAAATGTACACCAAAAAAAAAATCATTAAAATGGTGAATTTTATGTATATAGTAAATAATATATTTTCAAGGGCAGAAAACAAGGTAAAGAAAGAAGGAAGGAAAGGAAGAAAACAAGAAAAGAACCAAAAAGAAAGAAGAAAATGGGAATCAATGGAAATTCTCATCCACTGGTAACTAGAATATAGTTCAGAAAATAAATTTAAAAAGCTGAGAACCAGATTGAGGACCTAAATGTCTTGAAGAAACCTTCCCTTCCTATTCCTGCTTCTCACCTCAGCTCACCTGGAATTGAATCACTGGCTTGCTGAGTACCAGCATGAATGTTTTTGTATCTGTAGTTCCTGGAAAAGGTTTCCTCTCATTCCAGTTAAAGGAAGGATCACTGAATTGAAATTAGGGAACCGTGGGCTCATCTTTTATTGACTCTGTTTTGTGAATTTCGGTCTTCTTAAGGAAACATGTTCTGCTCCTTCACTTATCATCCTCGTTTATTAATCCAATTATGGAATATAATGAAGAGAATCTGTATTTTAGATGTGTCATGCTAATACCTTCATTCTTCATCTATAGACCTCCTTGTCATTATGTTGACCTGAATTCTGCAAAATCAGGGCTGAGTAATATTTCTTTTGCTTCGTGGATATCTGAGTTGCATCCAGGACTAAACAGAAAAGCAATAGTTTTAGTACTGAAATCAAGAGAGTAGCATTGGTTTTTCCATTCTCACTGCAAGAGGACTGACAAAACTTAGTTATAAATTTCTTCCTGGTTCATCAGGAAAAACATAAAGCAACAGATAAAATTCTAATTTGCCTGTGGAATTTAGGGATAAAGAAAGCAATTCGGAGAAAATGTGGTGTTTTGTTCCTATTTTTCTCATTATTGACACATTCACTATGTTGTAAGAAATGAAGATACTTCTACTACCTATAAGATGCCTTGTACCCAATACATTTAGAATTAAAACAACCAAGATATTTAAAGAATAAATCAGCCACTAATTATCTACTAATATCTGTTAAATGCATATCTCATTAAAGTCAACAACTTTCCTTCCAAGAATTTTAGCCTCTTACCTGCAGGTGAGGACTATATGACAGTACAAATACAGATAAACCTAAAAAGTGAGTTTGAAATGATAAAAATAAATAAATTAAAATTAAAAAACAATGAACAGCTAGTGTTTGAGTTCTAGCTAAACCTCTATTACTATTTAAAAATTGAATCTTGGAAAGTGTGATTAAGCTATGTAGGTTGCAAAATGATCTGTTAGAATAGAAGATATCTAATGTTGTTTCCAATTTTAATTTCAGAGTCTTTAAAGTTTTGTCAGGTATCCAAATTGCTGCTTTCCACAATGTTAAAATCTACATCTTAGGAAATAACTGCATGACTGCCTTATGTTTTCAACCTATTATTTGGAGCTCTATAGATAAAACTTCAATCATCAAGCAGATTAGATTATTCTCACTTCTCAAGCAATAAAAAATGCTGCTTTGCATAGAATCCATTATTTCCAGACTTCAAAATCATGCTTATGGTTGGCTGCCCACTAAGACAAAACATTCACTATGAATAATTTAGCTTTTTATTGTCTTCTTTTCAATCTTTCTGATCTAGTCCTTTGTTATAATAAAGGACTAATCAATAAATGAATATTAAGACTGCCTTGTGATTTAAACCTAAAAGAAATTTTAGAAAAAAAGTTGATTTAATGTTCTGTACTATGTTTTCCCTAGCTAAAGACTAGGAATGAGACTTCACTGATGTCAGTTAAGTCTTCAATAAGATATATAGTCCATAGAGTTATGTTAAGTGTTAAGTTTATAATAATAGCCATCCCTTAGGACTGGAATAAAATTCTCTTCATTTTGTAGTCTCTAGCATTTAGCATCAGGCTAAAACATGACAGATTCCCTATAAATGTGTTGAACTGAATTTAACTGAAGGCAACAAGGAAAAGAATAAAGAACTTCAAATTAATTGTGCCAGACACTTTGTAAGTACTTTACAAAAGTTATTCCACAAAGGTCACTGACTGTATGTAGATATTTTCAATATACACACTGAGGCTGCATCTGCTCAGGCAAAGAGAACCGCCATGTCATGGACTTCAGTGAAGTGTTTTATCCAAGTTGCAGAAATCTGGCTTACAAAACCAGTGAATTGTATAAGATCTGATGAATCTCAGATCCATACCCCTGAAACAAGTAATATATTATGTGTTATTAAAAAATTAATAATAAAAAACTATAAAATTATTAGGAGAAAAAAAGAAACCATTCTTCTGGTTTCTCATGTTCACTCCATCACATAATTTGTCTGTAACTCTGTTTTCCAGAAGTACTTTGGATTTCATTAAGCTGTAGAAAAATAAAAATTGTATGTTAACAGAAATGAATATATTCTATGTATTTGGTTAAGGATTATTTGTAAAGTTCCCAATTTACAAGAACTTGACTTTGTCTTCTCTGAGTGTTAGTTGATAAAAGTTTAAAAAAGAATCAAAAGATAGTGAAAAATGAATATGATTTATTCAATCCCAGCAGTATTTTATATACTAGATGAACATACAGCCATGACTAGCCTAGAGATTTAAGTTAAAATTTATTAAAAGGAAGTACTGTCACATTTTTATCTTTAGCAAAGTTTTATCAGGTTCTGTTTAGTTCCAAATATATTCTCTTATGGCTTAAAATTTATTGAATCATTCATGGAATACTTGCTTCAGTGTATTCTGAATGTAAGTAAATGGTATTATTATCAGAAAGCATCAGTGTATTCTGCAGTAACTTTCTAAACTAAAGTCATCCCATATTAATGCTTCTGAGTATCTACAACTAATCCATATAATCAATAAATATTTGTGGCATAGCTACTCTGTGCTAAGAACAGTTTAAAGGTTAAGCTCTAGAGATAAAGCTCCAACTGCCTTTGATAACCACATTTTAGTAAACGACACTCAAAAACAGAAATATAGAGCAAAAAGGTAAATAAAATGTATTAAATTTAAAATGAGAGTTATTAAACAAATACATAGGATATATGCAATAAAAATTTAAACCAAAGCTCTGGAAAAAAGATTGATTGATGATTAGAAAGACAGTGATTAAAGAGGTCTTTTCGAAGGAGGAGCCAGTCATGTAAAAATCTAGTGGAAAAGCATTCTAGGCAGAGGGAAAATCAAGAAGACCCCAAGTAAGGACTACTTTGATCCTATTTGAATATGTTCCAAAACCATTGTTCCTGGTATTTATCGAATGAAGAGAAGGGAGGCTGGAAATGAAATCAGTGAAGTAGGCAGAAGCCAACTGGGTCAGGTCTTCTAGGCTAAAAGGATGGGGATATATTGTACTTGACTTGAATTGCAATGGGAAACCACTGAAGTATGGTAAATATAAACTTGTCATCCAAACCAGGACACTTTTGACAGTGAAAAAAGATTCTATTAATAATCATTCCAGAATGATAGAAACAAACTAGTACTCTCTCCTGCAAAGTGGAACATGAGCAGCATTTATTGACTATTTCTAAGGAAAGGAGTGGCATAATATGCTTAATGTTCTCAGAATATTAACTTGAACTCTTTGCAGAGATTGGACCAAAGACAAAAGTTTAAACAAATAGACCAACTAGAAGTTACTGCTTATGTCCCACTGACAAATAATTTTTCTTGAACTCAGCTTCTAGTAGCAGAGTTAGTGCGACGTATTCAGATGTGGAATTAGAGCCTTAAGAAATTTTGTTGGATTGGATGTGGCGTATAAAAGGAAAAAAGAAAACAGGATGACTCAGTCTTTTTGCCTGAGCAAATGGGTGAATACTAATACCATATACCTACATTGAGTAAACTGAGCAGGGGGAAGAGAAAGGAGAGGAAACAAGAATTCTCTCAGGACAAATTCATTTTGAGATTACTGTAGTCTTCAAGTTTAGAGTGTTTAATCTCAGTGCATTGCTAGACAAGTGGTCAATTGAGTCAAACTTCCAAGCCACACTATTGAACAGAATCTATTCATTCAGATTCAACTGCCTCAAGTAACTCATAAGCAAAAGTAGTAATTTTGGAGGTCTATCATTCAGCAGAAAGAAAACAGGATTAAAAAAAAAAAAGTAAAACTTAAGTATAATGTTTAAAGGCATTCTTCTATTTTGAAGTCCATGGTTTTCCATATGATCTCAATATCCAGAAAGACAGAAAATTAAAGATATAAATATATGTAATGACACAAAAATACATTAACTTCTATTTTATTTTACTCAGGTGTACTTCCCATAGTTTCTTATCCTGCTGTTGAGGAGCTGGTAGATATTGGAACAGCCTGTGTTGTGGTACTAAAAAGCAATGGGGATGATAAATATCGATAGCAAACAAAACTTCTTTCTTGCCTATAGGCAATACATACCATAGTGTGAAAGAATCAGTATCTTATGTAACTAACTGGTCAGATGTCAATTCTGATTGATTAGTGCCCATGATGTACTAGCAGTTAAAGAATATTAATGCTGCTAGTGGTTAAAGAACAAAATGCTACCTGCCTATATTTTCACTACAAAAGTAAGGTTTATAGAGTTTTACCATGATCAAACATTTTTATTTAAAAAATGAAAAAAAAATTACAGGGGCCTATAATCTAGTCATTTTCTGTAGGAACAAAGGGAATTATATGTCAAACCCATACTGAGAACTAAATATAACTAACTTCATATGGTCATAAGTAAACAAAAGATCATTCTCCATCTCTTCCTCCTAAAGACTGTAACTGACCTCTAACCATTGTGCATCTCCTTCTTTCAAAACTGGCAAAACTAAGTATTTAATATTCCCAGAATACCAACACTGCGGGCGAGATTTAGTCAAAAAGCTCAGCAAACTGGCTGGATCGGTGTTTTCTTAGTGGTAGTACTATAGGGGGCTATCAGTATTATCTTCATGCTGCATATGTTCAATCCATATATATAATTAAGTGATAAGGCATGGCACAGTTGGCACATGACAGGGCCAAAATCAAATTGTGTCTGTCTCCAAAGTAAAAACTCTTAACCACTAAATCGTGCTGTTGCTATGGTCATAAACAGGAATTTAAGTGACAGAAAAAAAAAAGTAGTATTCCATAGTGGCTTTGCTACATCTGATATATTGATTGAAATTGAGTTAAAGTTAGCCATCCTTTAAGAAGATAGCTTTTCTCAAATAAGATTTAATGCAACCTACTTTTGTACTTGATAGTATCAAGCTTCTAACCTCTGTAAAATTTAAGGACCTAAAAGATCCTTAGTCCTATAAAGACGTAGAGTACTTCTGGGTGGTATTTATGATTACATCAGTATCATGTAAAAGTTTAAAAATTAATCAGCCCAATTTCTGTCCACAAAATGCTAAATGACTTATTTATTATTTTTATTTAATGCTTATTTATTGCTTTTGTTGTCTGTTTGATTCCACTTGTTTGATAAAATTGACCTTTTATTTTGGCATAAGGTAAATAGGTATTAACCAATAATTATAGGAAATTGGATCCTCTAAGGCATATTTCAGAAACAAGAAATTCTTTTTGCTCATTGATAACTATCTGCAGTGGGACAAATCCAGCAAGTAAGAAATTTTTACCTATGCATGGGTAATTACATTAAATATAATGTTTTTATTTACCACTGGAAATGTTATTCAAATAAATCACTTTCAGCATCAGAAATAGGTGGCCTGAAACAACATCTCTAAAATTTTCAGGGATATCCCTTAGTTTCCTTATTTTTTGCAGTGATTTCAAATTCAAACAGAACATAGCTATAAGATAATGCCATAAAAAAAAATTCACTACTTAACACCAAGACAAGTATATTGTTCATAGGTATGGTGGATGGTAAATATAGGTATGGTGTGACTGCCAGTACCAGGGCATAGAAATATATATAGGTCACAGTCTCTTTCTTAAGAAGCTCCCACGGGGACGCCTGGGTGGTTCAGTGGGTTAAAGCCTCTGCCTTCCGCTGAGGTCAAGATCCCAGGGTCCTCAGATCAAGCCCCACCCCCCAAACCCGCATTGGAATCTCTGCTTCCTCCTCTCTCTGCCGGCCTCTCTGCCTACTTGTGATCTCTGTTTGTCAAATAAATAAGATCTTAAAAGAAGAAGAAGAAGAAGAAGAAGAAGAAGAATCATCTCCCACAGACTATGAGCTAGTTACCTCTGAGAAACCATAGAATTTGATGATAGGTGAAAAATGAGTGAATCAAAATTAACATCACCAATACTGGAAAGAAACAACAATACCAAAACCACCAAGTGTGTCTTGGTGGGATGCACTGAAGATCCAACATAAGGGCAGTGGGATTCTTGCCAAAATTTTGCAGCTTGAATCAAATGACAGACAAGCTCAAAGCGAGGGAAATTCTACAAAATAAGTGACCTGTACTTTTAAAAAATGTCATAGTTAAGAAACACAAAGAAAAACTAAAAAAATTTTCCCACTTAAATGAGACTGCAGAAATATGGCTACTTGAATGTATTAAGTATCCTGGGTTGAATCCTGGACCAAGAAAAAAAAGAGCCATAAAGGACATTTTGGGAGAAATTGATGAAACCTGAATAGGGACTATGGCTTAAGTATAAAACTACATAAAATACAAAATAAGATGATTTAAGAACATATCTTTGTTCTATACAAAGGAGCCAGGTGTCTCCGACATGCTCTGAAATGTGTTCAAAAAAATATGCTTATGTTTTATTTTACTTAAACATATATAGTTTTATTTTTACAAAACTGGGACCACATCTGTTATTCTGTAACTGGGTGTTTTCACTTACTACATCTTGTATATTACTATTTCATGCCTCTGAATAATATCAGAGCATTTTACAGGCATTGATGGGCATTTAAGTAGTTTTGATTTTTTCAATATTATAAATAATATGTTATTAACCTTTTTTATACCTGTATTTTTATAAGCTTGTTCCAGCATTTCTGTTGGCACAGTCTCCAGAAGTAGAATTATTAGATCAAAAGATGTAAGCAATTTAAATATTGTTTGATGCCATCAAATCACCCTCAAAAAATCTGAATAATCTACCATTCCCTTCAACAGTGTGAGTCCTATTTACCCATAAATTCTTTAATACTAAACATTAACCCAAGTTTTATCCAATTGCTGTGTATCATTTTGATTTAATTTGGGTTTTATAAATTACTGGTGAGTTTAAACTTTTAGTAATGTATATATTGGTCATCTGTACTTATTTTCTGTAAAATATATATGTTTATCACATAACAATTTTTTTATTGTCATTTTCTTGTTGGGTCAAAAAAGCTTTCATAAAAGCTTCCTGTGTACTATGAGTATTGGTGGTTTGCTGTATCTAAACTGAGGAAGGACATTCATCCATTCTGTGTTGACCTTTGTTTGTGGTATATATTAAGAATTTTAAGTTCTGGGCAGTGAATTCTTCTAATCTTTTCTCCACATATTCTGTTTGACATTTTGTTTAGGAAGTTTTCCCTATCCCTAAATTCTAAAAATACCCTTCTACAGCTTCTTTTACTTTTTAAAAATATTTAGATCTTAATATATGAGTAATTTTTATAGGATGAAGTAGCTATTAAAATAAAATTTTGTTTTCAAATACATGTTCATACCTATTTCATTTGGTATTTGATTTTACTTTCCCTACTAATTTCAAATTCAGTCTTTTTACATATATTAAATTCTCACAATTTAATATATTTGAATTACATATTCAAATATATGTATTTGAATATATATATTTGTTTCAGAACTCTATGAATTATATTGAATCAGGAGAATGAAAACAGACAATATCTGTCTTTAAATTTAAATAAATAATATAAATATATTTATATTATTTATATATATTTATATATATTTTTATATGTATATATATTTATATATTTATATCTTTAAATATATATAAAAAGACTGAATTTGAAATTAATAGGAAAAGTAAAATCAAATTAAAGTTCATTCTCCTGATTCAATATAACTCATAGGTTTCTGAAACAATATTTTTCTATTTTAGGTTCATGATATATTCAAGATATGTCAGGACTCCACTCCTTGTCTTATACAAGTGGTGTAATAATTAAAAATAGAGACCCCAAAGCCAATCCTGGCCTTAGTGCTTTCTGCCTACCGGTATGTCAATTGAACTTTCTGTACCTCACATTCCTTATTTGTAAGATCAGTAAGAATATAGGATTATTATCATCATTGTACAATTGCTATGATTATAGGATTATTATTGACTGCCATAAATAAATTATTTAATATATATAAATTTAGTACATCAGTATCATGTCATAAACACTCTACAAATGTTGCTTACTGCTATTACTCCTTTATACTTTATTTTTGAAAAATATGGCCATTCTTTTGCAATTTTTGCATCATATAAATTCTTGCATCAGTTTTCCAATTTCCCTGAGTATTGCCATTTGTTTGTACTTTATTAGATAGAGCAATGGGTGCCAGGTTAATTATACCTAAAATACTTTTTGTGTGGCTTGGTACTATTGAGCAATGATGCCCTGACTTTACATAAAAGTTTAAATATAATCCAAAATATCACTGCCTCTGGTTTCGACTTGCTGTGGTTAAAACTGCCTACTACAATGACAAACATACTTCTCCCCAGACTCAGGAGAACAGTTTGAAAATCTCTGCTCTGGGATAATTTATGTCTTATCATATAATCTCTTAACACATGTATGTTTTTCTCAGTAAACCGTGACTGAATTACTGTGCTTTGTTATCTGAGAGTAAGTTGTCATTTCATATACTCTAGATGATATTCTAGACCTTATAATTTCAGTAAAGAAAGAATTAAATGACCACCATGCCTATCTGACCTGAGGCTGCATTTTACTAACGAGGCATAATACACTAATGTGTGCCATATGAAAAACTTTTTGTTTAACCAAATTCAGTAAAGCTTATTTATATGGATTCACACTCTAACATGGTTAGGTGAGATGATATTATAACTCTATTTACATTTGCTATGGTAGATATGCTAACATATTAGTATTTTTTGGTATAGAATACATTAATGGATTTTGTGGTCCAGGATTGCTGTCATTGGTTGTCTTCTTGATTTAAAATAAACAGCTCCCTAAACCATAAATAATCTAATAAGCCTTCTGTATTTTTATATTTGTGTCATCACTTCTGTTGAGCTAAAAATGCAATTCACTAGTTATTGTCATAAACATAGTCAACTGCATACAAGGAGTTATAATAGGCTGTATTTGTTCTTTTGTTACACTTTGTTCAACCAAGTGACAGCAGGAACTTGCATCTAAAACACAAGTTATTGTACACTGCAGGCCAAAGCATAGGCTGGTTCTGGAATATGAGCTAATAGTGCAGACATGGAATAACAGTGAATGGCTCTCTGGGTTCCAATGAGTAAGGCAACTTTCCAGCTCATCTGAGAGAAACACAGTCCAATATTATCACAGCAATGTATCCATCTGTGCATCTTAGGAGCTCTGAATGAGTGCATTGCAGAGACTACGGCTGGTTAGCCAGTTATTGAATGTTGCACACTGCTTTGTCTGTGTGATAATAAAAGGGACCACAGATGGGACTATTGTTTTAGGAGGGATACCAATAGTGGGCATCCTGATACATTGTGTCATCAAAGTATACAATGTCACAGAAAAAAAAATGGATGACTTTCAACAAAAGACTATTATGTTGAACCATGCTACATACTTTGAGCCATTTGTGAAGAAAAAAAAAATACATTTGAACTGTGCATTAAGGACAGTCTTCTGTCTTCTATAGGTCTTGTAACTGTTGGATGCATCAGTATAAATGTGACTCACATAATATGCATTTAACTATGTAAAAGGAAAATCAATGGTTTTTAGTTTGAACAATAAACAGTAACAACAAAACATGAAACTTGAAGTCCTTAGAACTCACTAAACTCTGGGGATTTTCTCTGCTTTAACCTAAAAACAAAAACAACAAACAACAAAACACACACATCCGCAACATGATTGTATCCCCGTGTGACATATAGGTTAAGTATAGTCTTTGAAGTGAAGAAATTCAGCTGAGATCACAACTAACAATTTGGAGCAGAATTCAAATCAGTCTGTCTAATTTCAAAGCCTCACACTTGTCTCACCGGCTGTTAGCTTCTGTACTTTAGGAACAACTCCATTAAAATCAGTGTCTAGACCACCAAGAATGAGCACATTCTCTCAAAGTGTATACTGTATTTTTTACCTTTTTACTTCTCAGGTTTAGCACTTTTTGTCATTGCTTGCTTAGCATTATACCATCGTTTCCCTCTCATTCTGTCATGCTTCTAAAATGACCCTTTTCATGTTTTAACTCTCAGTTTTAGATGATCCTCTTAATTTATTTGCTTGTTTCAAAAATGTATCAAAATACACACAGCAAACCTCCAATGCAAACCTCTAAGATGTAACAAAGGTTAACACCTTGGCATATTTACGTAATTTCTTTTTTTAATATAAAAGGAGCAAACCTTACAGATAACATTAAATTTTCCTGTTTTGATTCTTGGTCACCTTATTCCCTCTCCACAGACAAAGACTATCATGAACTTGGACTGCATTCTGCAAGACAGTGTTTTTAATTATTTTAGTACATATATATTATCTATAAGCCATAATTAACATTAGTTAATTATGTGTTGATCTGCATAAATGGTATCATGCTGGGCAAATGAGTCTAAGACTTTCATTTTGCAACCCAACATGTAATCTAGTTGATTTATTTTAACAATTGCATTTATCCATTTTCCTACTGATGAATATTTAGATATCAAACCTTACTATTTCAAATAAACAACAACCTTCCACTTCAAAAGCAACATATAAGTAAATACGTGCATATTTACTTATGCACGTATGTGAAGTTTATCTAAGGTATATTCTTTAAAGTGTGTTCTCAGTGGTCAGGGCCAAACACTGTCCTGTTAATTATTTTAAATAGAAAAACTTTGTACAATGTACTTTTGCCCAGTATTATCTGAACATGATATTTTACCAGCAGCATACAAATAGACCTATTTCTTCATATTTTCTAATACTAAATTCTTTTGATAAAATAATTGTTTCATATATTATTGGCATGGATTGAATGCGTCCCCCACAAAACTCGTATGTTGAAATCTTACGCCTCAAAGGTGGTAGTATTAGGAGATAAGGCCTTTGGGAGGTAATTAGGTCTTAAAGATGGAACCATAATGAATGATATAGTGCCCTTATAAAAGAGACCCCAGGGATATCTTTTTGTTCTCTTTTATGTTAGGTACAATGAGAAAAGAGTCATCTATGAATCAGGAAGTGAGCCCTCACCAGACATTGAATCTGCCAGCACCTTGAGCTTGGATCTTGTGAGAAGTAAATGTTTGTTTTTGAAGCCACTCAGTCTATGGTAATTTTGTTATAGCAACCAAAATGGACTAAGACACTCATATATGTTTTAAAAAAACTATTAAATATATATGTACGTTTTTAAGGAATAATATATGAACGTCATGGGACTTGCTACCAAGGTTAAAAGTAAAATACTATCGGTCCCTTAGAGGTTATGCATTGCTACCAAATCACATCACTATCACCCTCCAGAATAATATTTGTGTGTTCATAATTTTCTTTTTCCATATAAATTTTACCATCTGGGAAGGAATATATAGTTTTAAAAACCTGAATAGCAGGCATAAAACAAGATGAACAAGAAAGAATCACTGTCACTATTAGACAAGACTTCCAGGAGAAGCTCTGCTGATAGGGCTTTAGAATTTCTTAGGGTATAAAGAGTATCTTCTGGGGAATCTAGTGAGTGAGGCCATGAGAGTCATGAAAAATATAGGGGTCATGCCACTTGGACCATCTCGCTAAGCTAAAATAAGAAGGAGATATTCGGATTTTCTAATAGAATTGTGCTCAGAACAAGTGGGCAATTCTGCATTTTCTACTTCTCAGCTCCCTATTGCCCAACTTTAGTTTCCTGGATTGGTCAAAGCAGAGCATTAACCAAGTACAGGCTCAGGTTCTAGCTGGGCATTATGCCCTCAGGGTAATACTAGCACAGTGGCTGTGGGGAAGCTGTTGAAGGTATACTTTAACATGTTTATCACTTGAGTTACTCTAATCTAATCTGAGACATGGCTGGGATCTTCATCATTTTACTGGAAATTCTCCTTATTTGTGTCCTATATTAAATCTCCTCTTTGATATATCCTCGCTTAGTCTCTGCCTTGGTTTATTTTGATCTCCATAAGGTAAGCTATTTTGGTTCACCAAAATAGGGAGAGCCTGTGCTATCAGAATTTCAAGCTTGTCCTCAGGTACTGGTCAGGTTCCCAACAGGGACCTCCAAAGTCTCCTACTTAGAAAGCAAGGACCTAGGAATACAATAGCTGAGAAGGACTGGTATCTCTGAACTGGTCAATCAGTATAGGATTGCCATTTAATCCCTTTGTTCTGGTCATATCTCTCCCTTCTTGTTTCCACCAATCTCCTCTATTTTACTTGATTCAGAACATAAACTTTTAGATTCCTGCTTGGTTGAAGAAGAGGCAGTTTACCAAAGAGGATTTTTTTAAAGGGATCTAGAGACAATGCATCTAAATGGCTTTTACCCAGTCCTTCACACATTAGACTCCCCCTTCATTTCTGTTAACATGGCCCTTGACATTTTTGGTAATTTTGAAGAATTATCCAGTAGACACTATGTAGTCTTAAGCTTTCCTCAAATCAGGCTTGGAATCTGGCTTCCTTGTGAGTGATCAACCACTCCATCTGCTGCTTTCCAGCTTCCAAAATAAATTTGTTGTTCTTCCCTCTTTTCAGTGTTTCTCATTTTTGTCATCACTAAAGTAAGCATTGTGCAGACTGAGGTCAAATCTAAAGTGAAATAATAAATTTTTGCTGGAAATGTAGGCAAGCCAAAAAATTCCTACCTGAGAACTCCTTTATTGTTTTATTAACCATTTTTCCTCTTAAATCTTTTAAAACAGAAAGCCCTATATGATGCTGTACATTCAAAAGACATCTTGACAATACTTTCTGGAATGCTACACACTTAATCAAATGAAACTAAGTAATTTGAAACTATGGGTTTAATTCATAAGAATCTTAAATATGAATCAGAGAAAACTGCACAGCTGAAACAGGTTCTTTCTGCCCACCATGAAATGCTGGGGTTACCAGAGCTGGATAGTGTGTGAAATGCTGGTAGAAAGTATGCTCTAGCATTCTTCAGACTATGTAATGAGTGGAATGTGGGGAAAGATGTAAAAAATAATAACAAGCAACACCGACAAGGGTATCCAAAATAAATTATTAATTCAGTTAGTAGAACCTTCTAAAAATATTCAGTGTGCTAGGGATTTGGAATCTAAAGAGGAAGACATGGCCCATGTCTTGCCAAAGCTCAGTCTATCTCCCTCTGGAGAAAGAGTGTGCAGAGGAAGCAGACTGTCAGATAATAACAGGACTCAAGGTTTATGCATGATTTTCCTCTCTTCTCAACATATTATATATATATTTTTTAACTCTTTACTTGACTGGCTCTTTTCTTATCTTTCAGATATCAGCTAAAATGTCATCTCTTCCTGACCATCCCATCCAAAGCACATCACCTGTCTGCACCTTCACTATCATTATGTTTATTTTAGTATTCTGTTTGTTTCCTTCAGAATATTAATCAAAAGGCATGATTATTTTATACTTATTTGTTCATTTCTCCCTCCTGTCTCTCACCACTGGACAAGGACCCTATCTCTTGTGTTTCCCATTTTATTTGCAAGAACTGAAGCAGTAGTTATTATACAACATACTGGGGGAACTTAGTAGTATTTCCTATCTAAACTTCCTGGCAGCACATGAGCTAATTCTTGAAGGATTTGTAGGAGGTAGCTGGCAGTAGAGAGTATTTAGGGGAGGTCATTTCATTCAAGCAGAGAGGTATGTGGGAAACCACAAACTATTTAATACAGTTGAGAAAAGCTGAGCAAACTCGAATTACTGCCTCATTACAAAGTCTTGGGCAACACTGCAATATTTTAGGCAGGGGAAATACAGGAATAGAGTTTTTTATTAAAAAAATAATAAAAAATAGAGTTTTTTATTAAAAAAAAAGAAAAGAAAAGAAAAAAAAGATGGGGCGCCTGGGTGGCTCAGTGGGTTAAGCCACTGCCTTCAGCTCGGGTCATGATCTCAAGGTCCTGGGATTGAGTCCCACATTGGGCTCTCAGCTCAGCAAGGAGTCTGCTTCCCTCTCCCTCTCTCTCTGCCTGCCTCTCTGCCTACTTGTGATCTCTGTCAAATAAATAAATAAAACCTTTAAAAAAAAAAAAAAGAAAAAGAAAAAAGAAAGAAAGAAAGAAAGAAATCACAGTAGGTGCCTGGGTGGCTCAGTTGGATAAACAACTGCCTTTGGCTCAAGTCATGATCCCTGAGTCCTGACATGGAGTCCCATATGGGGCTCCCAGCTCCACAGGGAGTCTGCTTCTCCCTCTGACCTTCTCCCTTCTCATGCTCTCTTTCACTTTTTCTCTCTCAAATAAATAAATAAATCTTTAAAAGAAAAATCATAGAAAAGAGAGCAGAGACGGACTTGAATCGAGCAAAGCTACAGCTATAAGTGTTGTAGTCATTCTCCTGTAGAAAAAAATAAGAATTTGAACTTTATATGGAACAGAAAGATGAAGAGCTTTAGAACCAACAGCATCTGGTGATTTATCCCATATTAGTGAGTAAATGAGATTGACATATCAATGGTCTTTTTCAAATTTCTTATATGGGCTTTCAGATAGAAAATGGTGCCATGGGATGCCTGGGCGGCTAAGCTGGTAGCGTCTGCCTTGGGCTCAGGTCATGATCCCAGTTGGGACTGAGTCCCAAATCACATTCCCTACACAGCCGGGAACATGCTTCTCCCTCTGCCTGCTACTCTGGTTGCTTGTGCTCTCTCTCTCTGACAAATAAATAAATAAAATCTTGAAAAAAAAGAAAAAGAAAGAAAATGGCCCCATATACTAAAGTGAGAAAAATGAGGGGTCTGTCCAAATTTAGATTGAGCTTTTGGATGCATATATGATGCTAATTGTATGATTTTCTTACTTTGTACCACTTTTAACCTACTGAGCCACCCAGGTGCCCCACTTTGTACCACTTTTAAAAGTTCTTTTCTTTCCTTGGACCTTTCATGTGATAATTCCTAACTACTTGCTGAATATATATTTCTTTTTCTAATTTGTCCCTCCTGCACTCCACAATGCATAATTGTACAGACATTCAGAGATTAAAAGAGAAGAGTGTTTTAAGAAGACAAAAATCCAGACTTAAGACTCTTTTAATTATCACTTTTTTGTTTAAATGTGAGCTCACAGACTAATGGAGAACAAGTATTGCCACTGAAATGATTACTTAGAAAAGAAAAAATGCATTTTAGTTGTGACCAAAGGAAGAGTAATAGCTTCATTATAAGCCTATTATTTCACATTAGCTAAATGCAAATAATGACTAATTCCTGTAGCATGTCCTAATTTTGTAAAGGAAATCAAAACGCTAAGGTATTGTCATTTGTTTTTATGCAGGCACAATACAGGCAAATGTAATACATTAATGCAAATTATAGGTAATAACCCAGGTATAAAGAAAACATATATAACTCCAAGTGCTTTAAAAAGATTAGATTAGAGGAAAACTTTAGAATGGAATAAATTCTTTCATATATTCAAGGGGAATTTTTTCAATACACAAATAATTCAAAACAGAGCGTTTTAATATTTTTATTTGAAATTCCCCAATTTTGGATCTAAAATTCAAGTCAGATACTCATTGTTTTTGCTAATCTAAAAATGGAACATTTAAACACTTGAGCTTTTTCTATAATTTGGCTATTGTTAGCAATGTTGCTATAAACATTGGGGTGTATGTATCCCTTTGAGTCAGTGTTTTTGTATTCTTTGGGTAAATACCTAGTAGTGCAATTGCGAGATTGTAGGGTAGTTTTACTTTTAACTTTTTGAGGAGCCACCATACTGTTTTCCACAGTGATGGTATCAGTTTGCATTCCTACCCACAGGGCAAGAGGTTTCCCTTTTGTCTACATCGTAGCCAACACCTGTTGTTTCTTGTGTTGTAGATTTTTAGCCATTCTGACAGGTGCAAGGTGATATTTCATTGTAGTTTTGATTTGCATTTCCCTGATGATCAGTGATGTTGAGCATCTTTTCATGTGACTGATGAATAGATAAGGAAGATGTGGTACATAAATACAATGAACGTTACTCATCCATATAAAGAATGAAATCTTACCATTTGCAACAACATCGGAGAAGCTAGAGAGTGTTATGTGAAGTGAAATAAGTCAGTCAGAGAAAGACATATGATAAGAAATACCACATGATTTAACTCAGATGTGGGATTAAGAAACAAAACAAATGAGCAAAGAAAAAAAAAAAAAAGAATGAGAGAGGCAAACCAAGAAATGCATTCTACAGAGAACAAACTGATGATTACACGTGGAGGTGGGCAAGAGAATGGGTGAAATAGGTGACATGGATTAAGGAGTGCACTTTCTGTGATGAGCACCAGGTTGGTATGGAAATGCTCAATCACTATGTTGTATACCTGAAATTAAAATGACACTGTATGTTAACTAACTACAATTTAAGTAAAACTTAAAGTAAAACCAATATCTAATGAAAAAATAAAAATGGAACATATGTTTCTATTTGAGGAAAGTTAACAAAATGTCTCTATGAAATAGCTGATGTTGCTCTTAAAATATTAATAGGTTGGATGCCATATTAATAAAAACACAAGATATATGATTGTGAGAAAATTAGTTATGTGATTTTTTTGTTCCTTTCAGTTCTCCAAAATGTGAAACAGCACATTAAACATAAAAGCAGTCAGACAAATAATTAAAAATAAATACAGGCTATTAATATACATCCTTATTATTTTTCTGTCAGGATGCTTAGTGATGCAAAATTAATCTCATCACTAGATTAACTTTCTGTATAATCTTGAGCTTCTCAAGTTTAACATCCAGAAGTCCAGTAACATGAAATGAAAATATACAGAACTCCATACCTTGCAATTTCCATATACACATTTTTAGCATACTACATATATCACTTACAAAACTGTATTTAAATTATAAGCAGTAATTGACAACAAATAGCAAAGCATTATAATCATATAGATTATTTTCTGCTGACAATATTATTAAACTAGGTATTAGTGACAAAAGTACTACCAAATACCACATATATTTGGAAATTTTCACAGAAGTTATTCCAAAAGAAAGAAAATATATGTAATTGGAGATTCAGAAGGAGAAGAGAGAGCAAATGGAGTAGTGGCAATATTTAAAGATTCGGTGACTGAAATTTTTACATACTAATGAAGAAATTTAATCCATCAATTTAAAAAGCTCTACAAACCAAATAAGATAAATATAAACAAAATCACATTTAAGCATGTCATAGTAAGACTAGTAAAAATCAAAACAAAAAGGAAATCTTAATAGCAGCCAGAAAAAAAGAAGTTATACTGTATTTAATATAGAATTAACAAAGGTGACAGAAACAGTTGAGAAGCTTTTAAAAAAATAATATAATTACAACCCTAAAGGAAAACAATTCTCACCTTTGATTCTATCTCCAGCTAAAACTATATTCAAAGTGAAAATGAAATAAAAATAATTTCTGAGAAAATCGAAAAATATATCACCTGTGTCCTATACTAAAAGAAAAACTAAAGGGACTAATTTAAGCAGAAGGAAACTTACTTCAGATGGAAACATAAAAATGCTTAAAAACAGACCAAGAAATGAAAAGTGTAAATATTAGGTAAACATAAATGAATCTTAACCATAAAAAGCTATGGTTGGAAATTTCCATATTCTTCAGTCTAGCATGTAAAGAATTTGTAAGTTACCACTCCATCTTAACAATAGATAAACACACTGAAAAATCAACAAGTTTTTCTAGATTCATCAGAGTAGTCACAGGGCAAACTGCTGCTCTGAGAATTAGACGGGCAGGTGAACACAAAGAATCACAGCTTACTGGTACAGAAATCCATAAGCAGAAATCTCTAACAAAACCACTGCTGGAGTAGGAAGATCTGAATCGTAATTGATGAATTGTTGGCAACCTGGTGTGGAAAATCTGAGAGTTACAAACTCCAGGGAGACCCAGTCATAGGGGAATCCTTACGCTTTTGTGAATTTACGTCCAGGAGTTCAACAAGATCCTCTATGAAAATCAGAGAAAAATCCACTTATGCAGGGGAAGGGAAAACTAATCAGTTTGAAAAAGAGAAGAGAGTACTCTTCTCTTATAAGCAAACCTGCCCTTGAGAGAAACTATTTTACTAGAGCTCAACTTCCTGGAGTTTTATTGGAGCTTAACCTCTCCATGGAAAGAAAAATAATCAACTCTAGTCTCATTTAGTCATCCTGTTATAAGGAGAAAATAAAACTGAGAAGCACTAATGAAGTTTATAGTCCAGGGTCACAGGCACATGAAAGGACTGAGACCTAATCAGACTCTACAGAACCCTTTCTCTCCCCCTACACATTTCCAACATTTTACTAAAGTTTGTGTTTGTTTGTTTGTTTGTTTCAAAGGAGTTCCTTTTACCTAGCTATGAAGAAAAAAATTACAAGACATACTAAAAGGCAAAATCACAGTTTGAAAATACTGAAAAAGCATCAGAAAGAGTCAGATATGGAAGGGATGTTGGAAATTATGAGACTAAGAATTTTTTAAAACTATGATTAACATACCAAGGGCTTTAATAGAAAAAATAGTCATTACACAAGAATGGAGGAACAGCAGAGAGATAGACATTCTAAGAAAGAATCAAAAAGAAATGATAGAGATCAAAAACCCTACGGCAGAAATGAAAAATGCCTTTAGTAGCCTTGTTAGTAGGATAGACACAGCTGAAGAAAAGTTTCTGTACTTAAAGGTATGACAATAGAAACTTCTAAAACTGAAAGGCAAAAAGAAAAAAGACTAAAACAAACAAACACCAAGAACTGTAGGCCCAGGTCAAAATGTATAACATACATGTAAATACCAGAAAGTGAAGAAAAAGAAAAGAAAAGAAGAGAAGAGAAAGGAAAGGAAAAGAAAGGGGAAAAAAAAAGAAAGAAAGAAAAGAAAAAGAGAAAAGACAATATTTGAAGCAATAATGTAAATTTCTCCCAAATTAATGTCAGACAACAAAGCAAATATCCAGGAAACACAGGGAACAGCAAACAGGACAAATCACAAAACTATCTACACATAGGCAATCACATTCAAACTTCAGAATATCAAAGATAGAGAAAAAAATATTAAAAAAACTCAGAAAAATAATATCTTACCGACAGAGAAATAAACATAAAATTATATCCAGTATCTCAGAACCAATTGTAAGCAAGGAAAGAGTTAGAGTGAAATATTTAAGATGTTGAAAAGAAAAAAATAAAAAACCTCTTGAATTCTGTAGTCTGCAAACTGCCCTTCAAAATTGAAGAAGAAATGCTTTTTTAGGCAAACAAAAATTGAAGGAATTTGTTGCCAGTAGTACTGCCTTGCAAGATATGTTTTTAAAATTTTTTCAGAAAGAAGAAAATTATATATATCAGGTACCTCAGGTATACACAAAGAATGGGAGAGCATCAGAGAAGGAATAAGTGTGGGTAAATGAAAACTTTTTATTTTTCTTATGCTTAATTAACTAAATAGGTAGCAGTTTGTTCAAAATGCCAATAGCAACAATGCATTGACTATGTATGGTTAGTGTATAAAAATATTTGTTTGTTTATATATAAGCCAGACCAATGACAGCAAAGACAAAAGTGAGAGAGAAATATTTGGAATATTTTATTAATATAAGTTAATAACACTTCCTGTGGAATGGTATGGTGTTATTGGAATGTGGATTCAGATTACTTGTATATTTCAGTCTTTGGGATAATAACAACAACAAAAAAAAGTTAAATAAAAAAGGATGATCGTTGGGGTGCCTGAGCAGCACAGTCTGTTAAGCATCCAACTCTTGTTTTTAGCTCAGATCATGATCTCAGGGATGTAAGATCAAGCCTTACATCAGGCTCTGTGCTTCGTGTCAACCCTACTTAAGATACTCTCTCTCCCTCTCCTTCTGCACCTCCTCCCCCACCTCTCACCCTCTCTAAAAAAATTTTTTGAAATGCATGATTGTTGTGTTAAGAAAGAAAATGGAATTATATAAAATGCCCAATTAAAAACTACAAAGGCAGAAAATACATGGAAAAGCAAGACTAATAAACAAGGACAACAAATGGAAAACAATAACAAATAGAAAACAGTAACAAGTGCACCTGGGTGGCTCAGTGGGTTAAAACCTCTGTCATGATCTGAGGGTCCTGGGATCAAGTCCTGCATCAGGCTCTCTGCTTAGCAGGGAGCCTGCTTCCCCCTCTCTCCCTCTCTCTGCCTGCTTCTCTACCTACTTGTGATCTCTGTCTGTCAAATAAATAAATGAAATCTTTAAAAAAAGAAAACAGTAACAAATATGGCACATATTAATAAAGCTATCACTATCATTTTAAATAACTGTCTAAATACAAGTATAAGACAGATTGTCAGAATGAATCAAAATTCAAAACCCAATATTATATTGGTTATAAGAAACCCATTTTAAATATAAAGACATGTATAGATTAAAAACGCAGGGATAGAGAAAGTTATGTTATGCCAACACTAATCAGAAGAAAGTGGAAGCAGTTACATTAATTTCACACAAAGCAGATTTCAGAGCAAAGAGAGTTATTAGAAGTAAAAAGGGCACCAAAAATGACGATGGGTGAATAACCTAAGAAGAAATAACCATTTTTAATGGGTATGTACTTAACAACAGAACATCAAAATATATAAGGGAAAAACTGATAAAACTGCAGAGAAAATAGATGAATTCACTTTCATAGGTGGAAACTTCAACAGCCCTCTATTACAAATGGACAGATCCAGGAGGCAGAAAATCAATAAGGTCGTAGTTGAATTCAGCAGCACCATCAATCAACTGGCTATAATTGACATCAATAGACTACTTCATCCAACAGTAGCAGATTACACATTCTTCTCAAGATCACATGGAACATTCACCAAATAGACAACAATCTGGGCCATAAAATGTACCTTAACAAGTTTAAAAGAAGAGAAATTATACAATATCTGTTCTCTGGCTATAGTGGAATTGAACTAGAAACCAATAACAGAAAGATAGCTGGAAAACCTCAAAATACGTAAAGTTTAAACAACGTACTTCTAAATAACACATTGGCCAAAGAAGTTGTAAAAGAAATTTTAAAATATTTTTGACTAGGATGGGTAGTGGTTCATTTGGTTGAGCATTGGACTCTTCATTTCAGCTCAGGTCATGATCTCAGGGTGGTGAGATCAAGCCCCATGTCAGGCTCCGTACTCATCAGGGAGTCTGCTTGGGATTCTCTCTTCTTCTCCCTCTGTCCCTCACTGCTCCATCTCTTTCTTCCTCTCCCTCTCTCTCTCTCCCAAAAAGCATCTCTGTGTCAAAAAAGATACAACTTAAGACTCCATTATGAAGTGAACCATAATGACAGCTACAACTGTGGTACAAAAATATCCAAGTTATAAAAGTTAATGTACCAGGAAAAAGACCGAAATTGCCACTGTTTTTAAAATGCAAATAAAATATGTGATATTGCCAAATAAATAAATCTTTAAAATATATTTTTAACTAAATGAAAATGAAAACATAACATCAAAATTTCTGAGATGCATTAAAAGCAGGGCTTATAGGGAAATTTATAACACAGAGTATATTTGTCTGAAAAGAAGAAAGATCTAAAATCAATTATCTAAATTTCCATCATAGGAAACTAAAAAAAGAAGAGCAAATTAAATCCAAAGTATACAGAAGAAAAGAAAAAGAAAGCAGAAATCAATAAAATGGAAAACCAAAAATCAATAACACAAATTAATAAAACCAAAAGCTGGTTCTTTGCAAAGATCTGTCAAATTGATAATCCTCTAGCCAAGCTAACTGTGAGAGAGAGAGGACACGAATTACTAAGAGCAGAACTTTAAGAAGGATACATCATTACAGATCACATGGAAATGAAAAGAACTTTATGCCCACAAATTTGTAAACCTATATGACTTGGACCAATTCTTTCAAAGACAGTATCTATCAAAACTCAAAAAATAGAAATAGACAACCTAAATAGATTGTTTTCTATTAAAGAAATTAAACCAATAATTAATAACTTTCTAAACAAAAAGCACCAGATCCAATGAGTTCACTGGTGTTTATAAATATTTATACCAACATTTATGGAAGAAATTATACTAATTCTCTATAATCTCTTCCAGAATACAGAAGTAGAAAGAATACTTTCTAGCTCAATCTATGGGTTCAGGATTAGCCTAATACCAAAATAACACAAAGACATTATAACAAAAGAAAACCATAGACCAGTATCTTTTATGATCCTTAGTGAAAAAAAATCTTCAACACAATAATAGCAAATCAAATCCAACAGAATACAAAAGGCATTATACCCCATGACCAAGTAGGATTTATCCCAGGCATATAAGGCAGTCTCATTCAAAAATTAGTTAGTAAAACCCAGCACATCAAGAACTAAAGAAGGAAAATCAAAAGTACTTATCCATAGATGTAGAAAAAGCATTTGGCAAATCTAACACGTACTCATATTAAAAACATTTAGCAAACTAGAAATAGAGGGGATCTTTCTGAATTTGATAAAGAATATCTACCAAAGTGTGTGTGTGGGGGGGGATCCTATAGTTAATGTCAAACCGCATGATGAGAAACTCAGTTTAAACACTAACATTACAAACAAGCTGATTGGGGAGCGTCTGATTGGTTCAGTTGGCTAAGCATCTTACTCTTGATTTCAGATTAGGTCATGATCTCTGGGTTGACCTAAAGTCTGTATCAGGAGTCTGCTTGAGACTCTGTCACTCTCTTGCCCCTCTCCCTGCTTGCTCACTCTTCCTCTCTCTCAAAATAAATAAATAAATCTTTAAAAAAAAAAAAAAAAAGAACAAGGTGAGGGTGTCCCTTCTCACCATGCCTTTTCAACACAGTACTGGAAGTCTTTACTAATGCAATGGGAAAAGAAACAGAACCTAAAGGTATACATATTGGGATGAAATTATCTTTTTTTACAGATGACATTACCATTTACAGAGACTGAAGGAAATGACGAAAATAAAACAAAACAAAACAAAATACAAAATACAAAAAAATACCTCCTGGATTTCATAAGCAAATATAGCAAGGTTGTAGGATACAAAGCTAAAATACACATGTCAATTGTTTTTCTTATATAACAACAATCAATAGTGGAATTTGAAATTAGAAACACAATATCATTTATATTGGCACCCCTAAAATGAAATATTTAGATATGAATCTAAATAATTTGAGGAGATACTTGAAACTATTTAAAAAATAAAACTTACTAATTTCATAAAAAGCTATATTAGCAAAATTTGGGGACTTACAATGTTCTATTTTGAACTTAGTTGGTGGCTCATGGGTTGGTTTTATAATTATTAAGCCTATACATTTATTTAATAAACTTACACATTTGTTGTATTTTTTAATACTTAAAAGGAAAGCAACTACAGAAATAAAAAAGAAACCAAGAAATTGGTCAAGAAAACATTCAAGGAAAGGAAAAGCAGGGGATTAGGGAAAAATATTCAAGTTGCTTTAAAATTATTGTTTTAGTATTAAAATTGTTTGTGGGGATATAAGTATTTCTTCCTTACTATTGTTCTTTAAAATATAAATATGTCATATATACTATGAGTATTTCACAATAAAATAGTAAATGTAAGGACTTTTCATTTAGAGAATTTTGAATAATATTTGAAATTTTAAAAGGTGGAAAAATTCTGTGTGAAGGAGTATAATTTTCTCAAGCAATGCTGTTGTAAAAGAGGACCCAAAAATGGGATTTGAAATGGAAGAAGAGAGATACCGATTGAGTTTAAAGCAAAGATAGGAGATGTAGAGCATAGTTCGATGTTGTTGAGAAAAACCCTCTAGAGAGGGGAGTATGACAAAGAAGAAAGAAATAGGAACTGTAGAAAGAAGTCGCTGGAAACTGTTGAGAGTGGGGAACCAGAGATAAAGGGAAGTTTTGACTTTTAATAGAAATAGAGATGGTTCTTTCAAGGTAAGAGTGGAGACAGAGGGTCTAGGTAGGTCCTGATGCCAGTAGAAGTGTGGAGTAGGTGAGAAAATCAGGAAGTTAACTGAAGTTAACTGAAAATATCAAAAATTTAAAGTCAAGCTCTAACAGTATTTCCCAAGCTCATGATCATAAATCTTGGGTTACCTGCTGAAACTGAAGGGTTAGAGGTTTCTGATGATATCTATGGACACAAAAAGTGGAATATATACATATGCAGTTTCACACATAATTTCAATGATTTCAAATGATTTCAAAAGACCCCAAATTAAGAACCCCTTTAAACCTGGATATTAGTTTGCTTTTAGTAATTTAAAATAATGTGGAATAAAATATGCATACAATATTATCCAGCTCTTTAAAAACAAGGTTTTCAATTTTTTTATTGACTTAATGTAATGTTAAGCCTAGGAGACTATATTAATACTGTGGTCTCAATAATATCTATTCACATTATTATTATATGGATTAGAAAAAAAAGTAAGATAAGAGGCAAGGACATTTAGAAGACTGTTGCCATGGTATCAGTGAATGCAAAGGTGGCTTGAATAAAATGCATAGTAGTAAGTTTGTACAAATTTTAGACTTTCAAAATAAAGCCACTGAGTCCAAGTGAAGGCCAGCAGGCTGGTTCCATGAAACTTCACAGGGTGACATTATTTTGGTGAATTTACCACACTTCTCTCGATCTGGATGTCATAAGAATTTTGAAATGCAATTTTTTAAAGATTTTTAAAATTTATTTGACAGAGACAGATATCACAAGTAGGAAGAGAGGCAGGTAAAGAGAAAGGGGGAAGCACGCTCCCTGCGGAGCAGAGAGCCCAATGCGGGGGTTTTATCTCAGGACTCTGAGATCATGACCTGAACTGAAGGAAGAGGCTTAACCCACTGAGCCACACAGGTACCCCTAGAAATGTAATTTTTATGAAACTTAATTTTATTGGCAAATCAAGGGAGAATAGGTGTTCCAGTGGAGAGTCCCACAGGAACAAAGTTGACTAAGAACATCAAATTTGCTTACATCTTTTATATTTAGAAAGATGAAAATAAAATGAGATGATATATTTATCAGCATATCTGAAACAATAAATGCTCAATACATAATAGCTTTGTTGTTATATATAAATTGAATGTTGATTTATTGCTTGCCACTGAGAAATAGAACTGTCAGTTTGAGTGAACATTTTTTCTTAATCAGGACAAATGTACACCTACACACCCGCATACACAAGGACAGCCAATTTTCTTTGTAAGCATGATGAAGAGTAAATGGATTGGTAAGGTAGTAAGAGCAGAAAATTTTGGCAAAACCTTCAAAAGTTTGTTTATAAAGGAGTAAAAAGATAAAAGTGGTAACTGAAACAAGAAGTATGATTAAAGAATCTTTTAAAATTTGATTCAGTTATTGTGTTTTATTAAGATGATATTACAGGCTTCATTGTGTCTCCCTTGAAAAAAGGTAAGCTGGAAGTTCTAACCCCTGGTATTTCAGAGTATGGCCATCATCAAAAATAGGATAATTGCAGGTAAAGTTAAAATGACACTGTAATGAATAGGGTAATCCTCTAACCCAATAGGACACATGTCCTTATAAGAAGACAGTAATGCTGGGTGGCTCAGTGGCTTAAAGCCTCTGCCTTCAGCTAGGGTCCTGGTCCCAGGGTCCTGGGATGGAGCCCCAAGTATGGCTTTCTGCTCAGCGGGGAGCCTGTTTCCCTTCCCCTCTCTCTGCCTACCTCTCTGCCTACCTGTGATCTCTGTCTGTCAAATAAATAAAATCTTTAAAAAAGGAAGAAGAAGAAGAAGAAGAAGAAGAAGAAGAAGAAGAAGAAGAAGACGACGATGATAGCAATGTGAAAACAGATACAGGGACAACATCATATGGCAATGAAGGCAGATATTGGTGGTGGGCAGTTGCAAGTCAAACTGTTAGTAAACCACTAGAAACTGGAGAATAAGCAAGAAAGGATTTCCCTGCAAATATCAGAGAGAACAGGGCCCTGTGGACACTTTGATTTAGGACTTCTGGCCTCCAGAACCGTGAGACAATAAATGTCTATTGTTTAAGTCACTCTATAGGACTCTTGTCAAAGCAACCTGAGGAAACTCATACGTTAGGAAGATTCCAGCAGATTTAAATGTTGGGAATGGGTCACTAGGAGGGGAGGGAGTGGAGACAGATGAGAAAGGAGACACGGATGAGCAAGTTTCTAGAGGAGAAGGCAGGGAGTGCCAACTCAGAGAATGGCCATAGGAGGAGACACTTGAATACTAGTCAGAATAAAGAAGGAAGACCAGGTAGTTCCATATATGTGATTCTCACTTCTCTACTACTTATGAGGCAAATTCATCTTCTGATAATGAGCAAGGCCCTGATTTCACAGATTTGAGAGAATGGAGATTTGACATGACTTCTGTGGAGGATGAGAGAGAAAGCTAATAGGCTCTAAAAGGTTACCAGTCTCCAGATTCAAGTAGACCATTAATAAATGAATGCATTTGCAGTCTGGCCTAGGATTAGAGCTATTCAAACTTGTATTTTTATTTTCTTTATCTGTTCTACTTTAAAAGCACAATTTGGTAATAAGCACCTTAATTATTAAATTTAAAACCAGATAGTCATATGTTATGTTGCCTTCACATCGTTTGAGAAAACAGCTATTAATTTCAAGGCTTGTATTCATGTTGCTGATGTTCTAAAATTGTGTATCATCAGAAGAAAAAATGTAATCACTGAATTGAAACTCTTGGGAGCTATATAACCAGAAAAGGTAGAATTCCCATCCGACCTATAAATTTGCCTAGGCTTTGAGTTTACTTTCATATATGTGGCTATTTGTTAAGTAGAATAACATACTAACATTTTATAGTTTGGTATATGTAACAAACAAGCCCCTTGATACTATAGATCAAATAATATTGTAGAGACAGAGCTGTTCATTAGCATATAAGAGTTTTTTCTAACATAGATAAAAAAAAAAAGGCAGTTAACACAAATATATAATGGTAAGCCAAAATGGAATTTTGAGAGGATCTAATTTCCTTAGACACAGGTTTAGGATTATATTTAATTTCCATCACCCAGGTTTACATTAATAAATAAATATCTAATTAAATAAGTCTCCATTTATAAGGAGATAAAATAAAGCTCAGAATAATAGAAAATATGAACATCCAGAATCAAAGGGTGTCCAACCACTAGGAGCAAATATATATTCATGAATAGTAAGTTATTCCAGACTAAGCCTACGTTTGTTTTGTTTTTTTATCATGAAAAAACTGTATTTAGATTTAGCCAGCTGGACTCAGTTTAGATGATCTCAATTTTGTTGGCAACATCCAAAGCATCATAGTCAGGGGCCAGCCGAACGTATGCCTTCTTCTCTCCATCAGGCTTGATTAAGGTGTTGACCTTGGCTACATCAATGTCATAGAGCTTCTTCACAGCCTGATTGATCTGGTGCTTGTTGGCCTTGACATCCACAATGAACACAAGTGTGTTGTTCTCTTCTATTTTCTTCATGGCTGACTCAGTAGTCAGGGGGAACTTGATGATGGCATAGTGATCAAGCTTGTTTCTCCTGGGGGCGTTCTTTCGAGGGTATTTGGGCTGCCTTCGGAGACGCAGAGTCTTGGGTCTTCTGAATGTTGGTGATGTGCGGATCTTCTTTTTTTGTGTGACTGTGGACGCCTTTCAGCACCGCTTTCTTGGCGTTCAAAGCATTTGCTTTGGCTTCAGCTTCGGGAGGGGCAGGGGCTTCCTTCTTAGCTTTCGGCGCCATCTTCTTAAAAGGGAGCCTATGTTATTTTTGATGGAGTTGGCAGCCATTGGTTGAAAGTAGTATACATTTGTAATAAAGACACGATCAAGTTGATTAGTAATTAAAATGATGAATGAAAAGTGGTGCTGTGTTGACACTGTAAATGTATGGAATGTTGCAGAATGAATAAGCAAAGTCTTTATTTGATTCCTTTGCTAAGGCTATGCTTTACGCATCTTGATATTTCCCAGTTCCTTCTTCAAAGCTAGTTCTTCTCCTGACTAGTGAAGCTATGCGCATGGAACTCAAAGGGACAGTCTCTTCAACTATTCACCCACATTTGCTACCCCACTGTACTGGTCACTAGCTATGACATCCTGGAAAAGTTACTTTCTCTCCATGTCCTACAGTTTTCATATTTGAAAAAAATGAAAATAATATCATTTTCTTATAACATTGTTGAGAGAATTAAATAAATTAACACATTAAAAAGTATTTATAGCAGAGCCTGGCACAAATTAAGAGCTAAATAAGTATTAAAACTCATAATAAGCATCATTGTGTCCCCTGCCTTAGCTAACAGCATTACCATTTACTCAGCTGTACAAACTAGAAATCTGAGCCAGCCTTAAATTCCATCTTCTCATCACATATATGTCTTAAATAATTTGTGGGCATATGCCTCTGTCTACGTCTTTAATGTTGAAGCTTTAGATTGTTTTCAGTGTCTCACCCAGACAATCTGATGGAGTCTCAATTCTCTCTAATCCCATTTGCCTAGACTCAGATCTGTTTTCCACATCTCTTTTTATACCTTCTCCCTTTTTCCCCAAACTCCTCCCCACATCCAAAGCTAATCAGGTTCCTTCTTTTCTTAAATGACTTAAAAGCTTCAAATGTAAAGTCCAAATTTCTCATCATTTCACATCAATGACAACATAAAAAGTCATTGTTCTCTCAACCTGCTTGGCTTTTTCACACCTCTCTGCTCTGTACCATTTCCCTCCTTTTTACTTAATTATGATCCTCTTCCCTTCCTAGCTTACATAAGTCACATCTTCATCTTCGACCTTTTAGCACAATCATTCTTTAGTAACAATGAAGTATAGCTATAGCTAATATCAATGAGTAATTATGCCAATCACAGTTATAGATACAGGTGTTACCTAAGTTACTCCTCAGAACAATCTTATAATGTACGTATTGTTATCAATGTCATTTAACAAATGAGGAAACTAGTGCAAAAGCTTGTCTTGGGCAACTATTTAACTTGAAGAGATGTGGAGCAAGCTTTGAATTCCTGCCAAATGATTGGAGAGCTGAAGCTACTAAGAATACTGCCTCACAGTTACAGCACCCAAACACAGCACATTATATTATTATGAAAATCTACAACTGGTCCTTCAAAATACAGTGCCTTCATAGCATCATCTTCAGAGTCTACTTCTCTACCTAGAACACAGAATGTATAATAACTAATAAAAGAAAAAAATGAATAAATAAGAACAGTTGAAGTGAACAGCTATTTTTCAATGGATTACCTTTCCTAACTTATAGATATATTATATAAATATTACTATTTCATTAACAGCTATATTGAAGAATAATTGTTATACAAAAAACTACTTCACATACACACACAAAAAAACCTGCTTAACTGATGGGTTTGAACTTGTGCTTACACCTGTGAAGCCATCACTATAATCAAGGTAATAATTTCAACCTCATTAGAGGAAAAACATAAGGAAAATCAAGTAAAAAGTAAAGTCATTGTTATAGCTAAATCAGTATTTGTCTAAATCATAAAACCATATGTAATCAGATCATGAAAGAACTATGCTTGCCTTATTTGCCAGTTTTTCAAGTCCTGAAAACATGTGTCTTAGTGTTTACACAGACTGTTAAGAGAGACTCTCATCAAATTGGGTTATTTGAATCCTAAAGATCAGGTCTCATTTTTTTTTTAAGGCTGCTAGCCATAGCCCCTGTAATAATAAAACATAAAATAAATCATTGTCAGTGAAATCATTTTAATATGCCAAAGTCAAGAACATACTCATAAAAAAATGTATATATTTTGTTCAGCCAATAGAGCATAGCTTCTCTACGATTTCCAAATTAGCCCATAGGATATCACAGAATGGCCCCATTCAGCTGAGATACATGATTTGATTCCTGCTTCGATTTTGAGAATGTATTTGTCCAAAACAAATGAAACCAGCAATATTAGCAATTCTCCAAAAAGTCAGATTTAGTATTACAACACGCATTTCCTCATTTAGCCTCTGACTGGCAGAGGTTTTCTAATTTATCTTTATATATGGCATTTATTTTGTTTAATGATTACATGAAATTAAAATGAGACTATGAGGTTTTGTTAGCTTTTATTTATTTATTCATTTCCTTTGTCAATCTCCTTCTTAGAAAGATAAGATATAAAATCTCCCATGGGTTATATATTTTAGCTTGAGTTTAGGTAATTTTGTGTTTAATTTCCTAATTTTCAAATATATGTAGGTTTTTTTTGTCTACTTGTTTTTGATTTCTAATTTAATTGTGTAGTATCCAATAAATTTATCCTGTGTAACTTAACTTTGAATAAAATTTTGATATTGAAAATTCTATTAAATAATTTTCTATACAACTCCAATTCTGGAAATATATCATGAGAAAATAACTGAGAACATATGCAAAAATTTAAGCTGTCATGACTTTCGATACTTTGTCTTTATAAACAAAAATTTTTAGAAAAATATTGTTATATAAATAATGAGAAAGAGCACAAAATAGATCTAAATATAGCTATTAAAAATCATAGGGTGCCTGGGTGGCTCAGTCATTAAACTTTCAAAAATCATGATTCAAAGAAATTTAATTGTATCAAAAGATGTTCTTAAATCAAGTGAAAATAATACATTATGAAACAGTAGATTTAGTACATTCTTATTGTGTGTGTATTTGGAAGACAAAGTTCTAAAATGTTAATGTATATGGTAAATTGGAAATATGTTTATATATTTCACTTAATTCACCTCTAAAGTTTCTAAAATGTATGATTTTGAGGATTTTTTCAGTTGTTTTTTAAAAGTCTTATGTTATTATAAACTCTACACAGAACAACAATTTTAAAGTTCTGTTTGATTTATTGTACTTAAAATACTTACTTAAGTCAAAGTTAGTATAACTAAGACTTTCCATTGGCCCTGAAGAGGGACTGTTGAAACCTTTGGTTCAAAACACATTACAAATTCTGACATTTTAAAACATACAACACGCACATATACATAAAATCTTTACTCTTGCTGCTGAATGTTCTTTCATTTGGCCACATAAATTCAGCCTATACCACCCAGTTTGACTCAGAAGTTTGAGTTCTAACTAGAATTGTTTCAATACTACCTAAAACATTAAAAACAGAGGTATACTTCTGTTATTAATTGACATTCTCTAGCAAACAATAATTGATGTTCTCTCATAAAGATGTAACATAACAATGGAAAATTTTCACAAAGTTCTACAGAAGTTATATGCTATGGGAGTATAATACAATTTTTTGACAACTGTTCTTATTCTGATTAATCTTTCCTTTGTGCATCATTACTCTTCAAGAGACTAAGTGAATTTAAAATTTATTATTTAGTTTAACTATTTTGCTTGTAAGCCAATGAAATTCAAAATAAAGGGAAAAAATTGTACTTACTTGCTAATTGGTCAACATGACAAAATATAAACATATAGTGATTTAAAATAATATTTTTGATCTATAATAAAATGCTTGGTAATACTCTAAATAAAATAGAATTTCAGTTTTTAAAGGATTTCAAGCCAGAAGATTATTAAATTTTAAAAAACTGATACATAAAAATGTAAAATAAAATGATATTTAGGTGTACAGACATCAGGTACCATCATCAGCTTGTATTTGGAGTTAAAGCCTTTCTGGAGCAAATAAATACATTGTAGCTTTGAAATGCTATGATTCATTGAAATAGGAATATAATTTTGAAACAAATAACTTAGTCAAGCAGTGGGAAGAAGACATGAACAGACATTTCTCCGAAGAAGACATACAAATGGCCAACAGACAAATGAAAAAAATACTCCACATCACTCAGCATCAGGGAAATACAAATCAAAACTGCAATGAGACATCACCTCACACCAGTCACAACAGCTAAAATTAACAAGTCAGGAAACAATAAATGTTGGCGAGGATGTGGAGAAAGAGGAACACTCTTGTGCTCTGACGGGAATGCAAGCTGATACAGCCACTCGGGAAAACAGTATGGAAGTTCCTCAGAAAGTGAAAAATAGAGCTACCCTACAACCCAGCAATTGCACTACCAGATATCTATCCAAAAGATACAAACGTATTGATCCGAAGGGGCACCTGCACCCTGATAATTGTAGCAGCAGTGTCCACGATAGCCAAACTACAGAAAGAGCCCAGATCTCCAACAACACATGAGTGGATAAAGATGATGTGGTATATACATATATATAATGGAATATTAGCCATTAAAGAATGAAATCTTACCATCTGCAGCAGCATGGATAGATCTAGAAGTTATGCTAAGCAAAATAAGTCAATCAGAGAAATCCAAGTATCATATGATTTCACTTATATGTGGAATTTAAGAAACAAAACAGAGGATCATAGAGGAAGGGGAAGGAAAATAAAATAAGATGAAATCAGAGAGGGAGACAAACCATAAGAGACTCTCAACTATAGGAAACAAACTGAGGGTTGCTGGGGAGTGTTGGGGGGAGTAACTGGGTGACAGGCATTAAGGATGACACGATGTAATGAGCACTGGGTGTTATATGCAACTAATGAATCACTAAACTCTTCCTCTGAAATTAATAATACATTATATGTTAATTAATTGAATTTAAATAAAAAATTTAAAAGAATATAATTTTGAATTACTATTAAGTAACATATGCAAAATGATCATATGATCTAGTTTTTAAAAATGCGTGTATGTATGGGTGTGTGTATGAATATAGACACATAGTTATCAGATCATTCTGTACAATTAAGTCAGTGAGTTTTATATTCTCTTTATTAATCTATACTTGAAGTAATTTTGCTGTAATAAAAGTTATTTTTACATAGACATTTAGTCTAATTACATGGCAGTTTCATATTAGAATCCTAGAACCCCTGATTCTCTCTTACAGGTATCATAAAAAAAACTCCCTAAGCAAACAGGAACAGCAAAATATTTATGGCCAATAATAATTCCCATTATCAAATATTTTACTTAAAATAAGTTTTATGCCTACAAGTGTCATCAGGTGTTTATCTGTTTTATTTAGAGAGGTCCTGAAAAAGTATGTATTAATTAGTATTTCTGGTTAAAATAGTGATAGCAGAGGCAAAGAAATTTGAAAAGATATAAGTATTAGGAAGGAAGAGAAAAATATCAGTATTGCAGATATGATTGCCTATCTTAAAAGCATGCAAAAATTGAAAAACTCTTCAAACTTATGATAGAGCTTAGTAGATGGCTAGCTACCCGGGCTATAAAAATAGCTTTTTAAGTAACCAGTAGGAAACCATAACATCAAAACCTGGTATTCCAGCATTCCCAGTGAGTCTGTAAACTCTCTGGTATCTTAAAAGAAATCAATTTCTATTTAAAATAATGATTTTTGACACCACTGAAGACAACTAGAATCTTTAACTTAAAAATTTTGACACATTTAAGGAAGCAATATTGATAGATGGATGATAGATCTGAAATGACATCTCCACGTCAGGCAAATACTGAGTGGATGTACTCAGGATCATGACATTTAGGGTGACTTTTCACCTCAGTGATTTTTAAAATGTTATTATACTACTAATGTGCATTTTCTGCAAAGAAGTTATGCAATATAAAGTATAAAATATTAGTCCACCCAGAGATTTTCTTTAGTATTGCCATGATTAAATAATAAATGGTACCAAAGTTCGAATAATCTCTATGGCAGATAGCGATCTATGCATCAGAGGCATAAGCGAATAAATGCGTCTGTTGCTTTTTCAGAAGCAGCAGTTCTCAGTCTCCTGTTCAACGGGGTGTAGATACATAATTGTTTTAATGAACAGACTGTAAAAAGAAGTAATGTGTACCACTATTAAGACTGACCCCTATAAACCTTCCATGAACAATCCTCCTTCTGTACCCCTCACTTCTGGAGTTGTTAATGCCCCTGGTGGCCATGGTGTTAAAGATACTGGAGTAGCCATCAGTCAGACAGCTGTCTGTATAGAGCATGCTCAGCTATCAATATGAATAGTATTCCAGGACTATTAGATGAGAGATCAATAAACTTTTGTATTTTAAGGCACTGAAGTTTTGCTGTCTGTTCACAGTCAGTCTACCCAGCCATAAACCTAAAGTCTCTAGCTCTCTCTCCTATCACCTACCTTTTTCTCTGGCTTTAATTTTTTTCAAACTAGGACTACTTGTGGTCTTCTTTTATTTTTCCAAAAAAATATATGTATCTTCCTTCAGTACCTGGAGACTTATTCCAGAAGGTCTCATCTGTAATACAGCTAAGAGAAAATTTTCAGAGTTTATAGAATAGTATTGGCCCTTCCCCAGCTGCAAAACTTGTAAATTATTTTTTATATTCTTACTTTTTTATGGCTATATTGTTCAACAAAAGAAGACTGAATGGTTGTTCTTATATTGACATAGTTTATTAAAACTTAGACTTGTAAATATTTTCCCTTTTTTCCTATTAGTATTTAGTTTTTCTGTAGAAAACATGACTTCTTTAATTTTTAATAAGAAAAGTAGGGAACGTTTTGTTAGAATAGATATTTATCCCACTGTTCACTGTTGAATTCAATCAAACTGAAGTTCAGGTAGAGAAAAAATTCCTGTCATTCCAAATCTAGCTTTAATTTCTCATCAAAATCATGTGCACAGGCCTGTCACAGTCACAAGCACTGGCAAGACAGCATGATTCCAGGGGATGCTTTCTAATTTTCATTTTCATTCTCTAATATCTTCCAGAATTAGGAACTGAGAAGCTACGCCCTACTTCAAAACCTTCCATGTGTAACTACTGACACAATGTTCCTGCCCATGGGGGCCAAATGCCCAACTCTGATTTTCTAGTTCCTAAATTATTCAAGGTCCATCTTTACTGTTCCTTGCTGTATGAATGTTCCATGGTTCCTCTAACAGATATGCTCAATATAGTCATACACTATTATTTGATACTTGTTTAACCTGCTTTCTTTTTTTTTTTTTAAGATTTTATTTATTTATTTGACAGAGAGAAATCACAAGTAGATGGAGAGGCAGGCAGAGAGAAGAGAGAGGGAAGCAGGCTCCCTGCTGAGCAGAGAGCCCGATGTGGGACTCGATCCCAGGACCCTGAGATCATGACCCGAGCCGAAGGCAGCGGCTTAACCCACTGAGCCACCCAGGCGCCCCTAACCTGTTTTCTGTATCAAGTCTTTTTTCAGAGGAATCCTAAGCTCTTCTGTGCTCCTTCAACTCTAAGGCCCTTGAAGTCGGGGTCTGTGTCTCATTTGTCTTTATATTTTCTATACCTCTTAGCACAGTAGAATACCTATAAATGATGATTGCTGAATGTAAATTGAGTAAAAAGTCCAGTTTCAGTCATTATTTCTCCATCTAGCCTGCCAGTGAAACCCTGTTTCTAGGACATTTCCAGGTGATAGTCCGCTTCCTTGCAAGAATAAGATATGGATGCTGGTGGCAAGGGTAGTGAAGTCTTGGATGGGACAAATGGAAAGAAAATTGTTTCAAAATCACGAATAAGAATACTTTACCTGGAGTTTTTAGATTTAGCTACATTATTCATTAGCAGGATAGATAGGAAGTCTAACTAGCTTTCCCAAATATTATGTCATTGGAAAATACACTCCAAGCTTCAGACACCTGGCTGAAACTACATTTTTGTAATAAAATTCATTCTTAGTAACAAACTTACTGTAGTAAAAAAACAACTGGCACCATCAATAGCATAATCCATGATCAGTCCTAGAAGTGTATTTTCTTCAGTTCTCTCAATTTCATTGATATACTGAGCTGTGTACAATGATAGATCTTTTTGAAATTTTATGATTCATCTTGAGTAGAAATTTTGTATTGTTGTCAGATATAAGAGTTATGTATAGTCTACAAATATTTGTCATATCATAGAAAGCTTAGATTCAGGGAAGAGGAAGTATATAACTTTCCTTGTTCTAGTTAATCTCACTGAGTTACTAGGGTTTGTTTTGTTTCAAGAAAAAACAATAAGGGAAAAGGCAGTGCAAAATTAAAATACAGTGAAAATCCAGATATGGTATTTCATAATCTGGATTTTGTTAGGCTATAATTTCCACCAAAGGTTTTTTTTTTAAAGAAAAAGTTTACAATATATTCTTAATATTTATCACTAACTTTCACCCTAACAGAAAGAATTTCTACATTTCACAAATTCGGAAGTGTTTTCTTTTCAAGAATTGCAATTAAATGTGTTATATACATACAATGGAATATTATCCATCCATAAAAAGGAATGTATTTCTGATATGTGCTACAACATGGATAAAATGATATGCTGAATGAAATAAGCCAGTCAAAAAAGGACAAATATTCTGTGATTCCATTTACATGAAATATCCAAAAGAGGTAACTTTTAATAGAAACAGAAATATTAGAGGTGACCAGGAGCCGCGGAGTAGGGGGTAAGGAGAGTTAGTTCCTGTTTAATGGTTATGGAATTTCTATTTGAGTTAATGAAAATGTTTTGGATAGTGATGATGGTTGTACAACATTGTGAATATGATTAATGCCACTGAACTGTACACTTAAAAATGGTTAAAATACACACCTGGGTAACTCAGTAAGTTGGGTGTCTACCTTCGGCTCCGGTCACAATTCTGGGGCCCTGGGATTGAGCCACTTGTCAGGTTCCCTGCTCAGGAGGAGTCTGCTTCTCCCTCACTCTTTGCCCTCCCCCCTGCTTGTGCTCGCTTACTCTCTCTCAAATAAATAAATAAAATATTTTTAAAAATTTGCTACATATTTTACTACAATTTTGAAAAATTACAATTTATCAGTAGTGACAAGGCCAAAATAATCATAGCATTGAATTTAATATCTGTGGCAACATTGACATTTTTATCTTAAGTGAAAACTTTTATTCCTGTTTATGAATTTAATCAAGAATTGAGAATTCTTCACATAGCCGTATATTAATTATTTTGGAAACAAACAAACAAAAGTTTCTAGACTTTGTGGAAATAAATAACTATATCTTTGGACTATAAACTATAATTTTAGAAGTTCTTCCCCAAATCTCAAGGTTAGATTTTTAAAGTTGGTGGAAGTATCATTAATTGAAGAAATAAAGAATTTTTATAGGAAGTAGAATATGAAACTGTTAAAATATATTTTAAATATATATTTACATAAAAATAATAAAGACAGAACACTAATTTACAAAACAGAAAATATAAAAATGAAAAAGTAAAGCTTAAATACTAAATAAAGAGACAATCATTGACATTTTACTTCTCCTAAATTAGTTTAATGATCACCATCCAATTTGTCTGTTTTGATTCTAAGAGAATTCTTTGAAACAACACTGATAAATTTTTCATGACCATTAAGTAAAAGAGGTAGTCAAGCAAAGCAGAGCGAGTAAAGTAGTTGGAAAAAAGCAGTCCGCTCACTGTTACTTTCCTGGCAAAGAATGGAGACATTTAGAATTATTAAAACTGGATTATGAAAGTTTAATTGTTCAGTTATCTGTTTGAGGCTTTAGCAGGTTCACAGCCCGTGACCCACCAGTTTTGTAGTGTGAGGGATGAACTGAAGTTTTTTGCATCACATTTTATTTTTGAAGAAAGTGTGATGCCTATGCAGAGAGGTCACTCTTTTTTCTTTCTGCAGGCTACTTTGCAGCCACTTGTATAGATGCAGAAAAACAGTTCAGGTTCTATTTAGGGGTCAATTTCTTTTTAATCACATCACTTTGTTAGGTAAGTTTAAACTACAGTGTAAGAAATCAATTATTTTTTTAGTTTTTTTCCTTTGTTCTCAAATCTCTTTTCACTTAACAAATCAAATCTTCAACATATCCTTTAATGGATTCCAAGAGTGAGATTTTAGCTATTGGCATCATCACTTGGTTGAATGTCACCAAATTTTCCTGATAAAAAAAATATATATATATATATATGTATATACACTCATATTATATGTAAATTATTTATAATATATATTACTACATTGATATTTAAAATTCTTTTTCATCAGAGAAAACTGCAAAATCATTTGAAAGCTTCTGCCATTTTTCATGAAGAACAGATTATTTTTGCTTCTTTCATCAACTCTTTATTCTCTAAAGAATAAGAAATAGAATAAATATCACACTCTTTGAAGAGAAACTGTGTGTTGATTTCAATGAAATAAGTAGTATGAATTAGCAAGTGTCAGGTATAATCTCTCTTTGATCTTTTTCATTTTAAGCCTTTCATCATTGGAGAAAAATTGTTTCTGCCCATGTTTTTCTGCCAATCCCAACTAGGCCTAGTAGAGTTATGCATTCTCTGATATCCTTCAACTCTTTTTTTGACTTTTCTTCCTTAATGTTAGCATTCCTCATATCCCCCATATACCAAAGCACCCCTTTGAAGAGTTAAGGTAAAAAGAAGAGAATTTGAAGGAGATAAAGCAACACAAAAGTTGACAAAAATACTTGATTTTAGAAGACAAGAGGAAAATCTAAAACTGTCCTCCCTAGAACAGTTTTAAATTTACACACACAAAAAATTAAGATAGAGTAAATTTCCAGTATACAAACTCCCAGTTTCTCCCATAATTAAACTATTACATTAGTATGGTATATTTGTTATAATTAATGAGTCAATACTGATACATTATTATGAACTAAAGCCCATTGTTTATTCACATTTTCTTAGCTTTTACTCAACATCTCTTTTCTGTTCCATATCTTATCCATGATACTGCTAGTTATCATATTTCCATAGTTTCTTTTGACTTCAACAATTTATCAGGATTTTCCTGTTTTTAGTGACAGTGACTGTTTTGAGGAATACTGGCCAGGTATTTTATAAGACACCTCTTTTTTGGAGTTTGTCTTACATTTTTCTCATAGTTAGACTTGAGTATAGGTTTGAGATAGAAAGGTCACAGAGATAGAGTGCCATTTTCATCACATTATAGCATGGCTACAAGCAATCAATACGATTCTTCTGCCAATGTTGACCTTGATCACCTGGCAGAAGTAGTGACTGCCAGACTTCTCTACTGTAAAGTTTCTCTATTTTTCCCTGTTTCTGACTGTATTCATTGGAAGGCAGTCAAAATCAGTCTACCCATAAGAGTAAGAAGTTCTGCTCTCTGTCTTTGAAGGCAGAGTATCACATAGAATGTTTGGAATTTTTCTGCATGAATGATTTGTTTCTCTTCCCCATCTATTTAGATATCCATGTATATGTATACATGTGCTAATATATTCCCAAATATGGAATTAATAGACACTACCTTCAGTAGGAAGATCTAAAAGAAAAACACTCCTCTTCGGGGTGCCTGGGTGGCTCAGTTGGCTGAGCGTCTAACTCTTGGTTTCAGCTCAGGTCATGAACACAGATCCCTGTCAGGTTCTATGCTCAGTGAAGAGTCTGCTCTAGATTCTCTCTCCTTCTCCCTCTACCCCTCCCCCAACATAAATAAATAAGTCTTTAAAACCTCCTCTTCACTCTAGTGGAATGGACTGCAAAAGTGTCAGTCACCCATAGGGTTTCCAGATATTGTCATTGCCATGTTAACATTTTGAATAATGTTCCAAATCTTTGGATGCATACATAGCAGCTAATTCACTACTTTTCTACCCCCTCACCAAGCAATTAAGAGGCTTGGACTCTCATAGGAGTCCTAAAAAAGTTAGAATAAAAGGGTGGTGGAGACCCTTTTCTACACCACAGTGTCCTTTACAATTTCCCTGTAGTCTTACTCCTACATGACTCCCCAAGGAAGGATAAAAGATTGTGAGGGGATAGCATGCTTTCATGATTCATCTTATTGTCCCTTCAATTATAAATTTCCCCAGTATTTTCTTTTTGCTTATGCTGGGTAGGATTGTGACATCTGCCTTTGCTGCTCTACAAGATTTTGTAAAAGAAATTCATACTGTTTTTCTTTTAAAATATTTATATCCCTTTTAAGCACCACAGTTCTATTGGTGACACATAACAATTAATTGGGTCATAAATTCACTAATGGCATTTTAGTGTACTCAATAAGATGTCAGAAAAACAGAATTCTCATCACCAATACAATCACAAATCATATTTCAGAATGTTACTTTTGAAGGTAGTAATTTTATTTTTTACTGATTATAACTGCATGCAATTTGAAGGAAACACTCTTCTGACATTGGCACCAACTTCTGGAGGTATACTAAATCTAACCCTCAATATCTCATATACTATGTGGGAACTAGATCATTAATCCACCACTGAAAATCATCTATAAAGTTCATAACTTAAGAAAAAGTGGAAATATATAAGCTATAGAAGATGATCATTCTTTAAATAATAGTGTAAATATAATACAATGATTTGCCTAAATTTTGAATTATATTTATTGCAATAACAGCATATGTCTCTCCATCACTGGAGGGCACTGAAATTTACATTCTTTTTCAGTAAAGAATTCAAATTGATATGTCAATATGGTGCAGGGGGGAAGGATAGAAAATTGTGGTCTATCTAATGTAATGAGCTCAAGCTATCTCCAAAGGCAGAGAAAGTCCTCAATATGTAGATGGTAGAGGATGTTTTACCACAATATGCCCTTTGTTAGTAATGTAACAAATTTCAGTTTTCCATAATAGTATTTCATGAATGTTACATTGCTTTATAATTTTTATAAATAATTTCAAGCCCCACATACAAGCTTGATTTTTAAAAACTCCATATCAGTTATATTGTTGGGTTGTTACCTACTCTTTTGATTTGGGACATGCAAGATCCCAGAAAATGGTGAGAAATTGGTGGTGGCAAGAAAAAAGTCACCTCCCACTTCAATCTTTGAAATAATTTTCCTCCACTCAGAACTTCCAGATGAAAAGACCTGTATTTTCTCCTTGTAATTTCTTTTTTCCTGGCAAAACAGTATATAGTGGTTAATAATATAGTATTTGGGATTAAGCTGTCCCAAGATTTGAATCCTGGGCCCAGGCAATTTACTGGCTATGTGACCTTAGACAAGTTGTTTAATAATTTTTTAACCTTAGTTTCTTCATCTATAAACTGGATAGTAATTGTACTTACCTCAAGGTCAACAAGGATAGGATACTTGAAGATTTAGTCAGAATTTTGCAGTTTAAGTACAGTCTAAGAATTGTGATGTGATTTAAGTACAGATTAAGTATTCAGATATCTCTGAAACCCAGAAAAACCACCACTATTATTATGCTCCCCTCCTGGGCAAAGGGGCCTTGTTAATTCCCTGACTAGGTAGGACAAATGTGGGAAAAAAAAAATGAAACTGGACTTCATGGAGTTATTATGACGTCTTTATTTACTAATAAATAACCTTGCCGCACTAATCTCTCACTCTCTTCTAATACTCCCTTTGCTTCCCTCACTCTCAATTTTGTCCTCATCATCCAATGTTTTTGCCCCTTTCTTCAGGTCAGACACACATTACCCCTTTCAAAAGGATACTGGTCTTAGTCCCTTTCTATATCTTACAAACTGTAATATTTGCTGCCTTGCACCCTGTCTAGATGCCATTTAGCTGCATTCCTTATAGACTCTGCAGTGGAGAGAGACCAGGTTGATTCCCAAAGAAAGACTAAGGGTTGCAATTCCATGTAAGACTCTCTCAGCTAAATTACGTTAAGACAAATATGACTCAAAACTATGAAATTCAGTTTATTTCTTAAAAAATCAGACCATCTAGCCTACACATGGTATATGTACATGACTTCATTATGTAGCATAATGGGCCACCCAAGCTAACTAAACTACTTACATTTTCATCTGGACTAAAAACACCACGTGCATATAATTCTTTCTAATCTAGTCTCTATTTTCTTTTACAATCGTTGAAGTTTTATTTCATACATCCTAAAAATGGCAATTTTACAATAAAGTATATATTGGCATATGTTATATAGTCAAATTCCCCAATTTTCTCTCCATTGGGATTGGCCTCAGGATAGGGGGTGAGAGTGGATGGATTACAAATAATATTTGAAAACAAGGAGTTCAGAGAGAACTGTATTTTAAACCTGAACTCACCATTTATAAGTTGTATGATCTTAACTATGGCTTAATCTCTCTGAGACTCAGTTTTTCCAACTCCAAAATATAGCTACATGTATTTATTACTTAAGTTTATATCCAAATAAAAAGCACACCCAGAGTATGAAGTTAGATGTCCGAATATCCATTTTAATCTTAGTAATCTAGATCAGATAACACTGATTAAGTTCTAAAGTAAAAATTAGGTACTTTATTACTCTTTCTCCATCCAGGCAAAAAAGTTGGACACTTTTAGCATTTTCCATACAGAACAATATAGGAATATGCATTATGCACAAGCCCCCAGAGAGACTGTATCCTACATGTGCTGGGCTCTTCTAGTTTCACTACTCAGAAATACTTTTCCTTTTTCCATGAGAAGTGAGTGAAAAGGTAGGATGGAAGTGAGATCAACAACATTTCCTCCAATACTATTCTCTCCTGGAAAGAGTAGATATTCAGAGGTAAAGAAAACTGTAAATAAAAGACAAGAATTATTCTTCAATGGCAACTTCCTAAGATATTGGTAAAAATTTAAAAAGATAGTAAATGTTTATCAGAGCACCAGTAATATAAAGGAAACTCAGTAAATTATAAATTGTTACTGTGTTGTTGTTATAATAAAGTCTGATAAGGCCTAAATGAAATTGCTCAAGCATTTATCTTAATGTACAATGGGTTTGATATTTCCATAATGTAGGAAATCCAGCTCTGTCAGCCTATTCAAACCATATTATAGTCCATCCACTCCATCCTCATCACCAGTTTCTTGTACTTTAAACTTCATTGGTAAATTAGTCAATTCCTGATCTTCTAGAAGAAGACAAAATTTTTTCTTCTAGTCCCCTTTTCCCAAATCCTATGGAATTCAGCTACTCAAAAGTTCTACTAAATACAGATTTAAATTAGACCTGCTCTTCATTTAATATAGAAGACATAAAATAAGTATTCATAATTTATAAGGGCCTTAGAGATAACATCATTTAATTTTACTCTTTTTCCTTTATTTTGTACATACTTTCCTTTTATAATAATAATATTTCCCTGACTTTAAAGATATTTAGTTATTGAAAACTTATTTTTCCTGTGAATTTCTCATTTTACTTTGTCAAAAACACAAACTACATTTTTTGCTATTAATTTGAAATTGTAATTAATATGAGGTCATTAACATCTCCACCTGTAAGTCCAACCCCCACCCCACAAATATTATACCTATAAATGACAATGTTTTTCAAAAACATCACTCTCAATGACATAGGAAAAGTAGATAATTCACAGGAAAAATTATTTATAATTTTAAGAACCAGTTTAATAGATGTAAAATAATCTTTATAAATACTCAATTTCTTACAAAAGTTTACTTGATTTACTGCATATTCATTTAATGTTTCATTCTGCAAATATTTGAAGAGTATTTCCTTTGCTATTTATTAGGGAAATTAAAAATATGCCTGGACTATAGCTCTCTTTTTTGGTGGGATCCTTGTCTGGTTTTGGGATCAAGGTGATGCTGGCCTCATAAAATGAGTTTGGAAGTTTTCCTTCCATTTCTATTTTTTGGAACAGTTTCAGGAGAATAGGAATTAGTTCTTCTTTAAATGTTTGGTAGAATTCCCCCGGGAAGCCGTCTGGCCCTGGGCTTTTGTTTGTTTGGAGATTTTTAATGACTGTTTCTATCTCCTTACTGGTTATGGGTCTGTTCAGGCTTTCTATTTCTTCCTGGTTCAGTTGCGGTAGTTTATATGTTTCTAGGAATGCATCCATTTCTTCCAGATTGTCAAATTTATTGCCGTAGAGTTGCTCATAGTATGTTCTTATAATAGTTTGTATTTCTTTGGTGTTAGTTGTGATCTCTCCTCTTTCATTCATGATTTTATTTATTTGGGTCCTTTCTCTTTTCTTTTTGATAAGTCGGGCCAGGGGTTTATCAATTTTATTAATTCTTTCAAAGAACCAGCTCCTAGTTTCGTTGATTTGTTCTATTGTTTTTTTGGTTTCTATTTCATTGATTTCTGCTCTGATCTTTATGATTTCTCTTCTCCTGCTGGGCTTAGGGTTTCTTTCTTGTTCTTTCTCCAGCTCCTTTAGGTGTAGGGTTAGGTTGTGTGCCTGAGACCTTTCTTGTTTCTTGAGAAAGGCTTGTACCGCTATATATTTTCCTCTCAGGACTGCCTTTGTTGTGTCCCACAGATTTTGAACCGTTGTATTTTCATTATCATTTGTTTCCATGATTTTTTTCAATTCTTCTTTAATTTCCCGGTTGACCCATTCATTCTTTAGAAGGATACTGTTTAGTCTCCATGTATTTGGGTTCTTTCCAAACTTCCTTTTGTGGTTGAGTTCTAGCTTTAGAGCATTGTGGTCTGAAAATATGCAGGGAATGATCCCAATCTTTTGATACCGGTTGAGTCCTGATTTAGGACCGAGGATGTGATCTATTCTGGAGAATGTTCCATGTGCACTAGAGAAGAATGTGTATTCTGTTGCTTTGGGATGAAATATTCTGAATATATCTGTGATGTCCATCTGGTCCAGTGTGTCATTTAAGGCCTTTATTTCCTTGCTGATCTTTTGCTTGGATGACCTGTCCATTTCAGTGAGGGGAGTGTTAAAGTCCCCTACTATCATTGTATTATTGTTGATGTGTTTCTTTGATTTTGTTATTAATTGGTTTATATAGTTGGCTGCTCCCACATTGGGGGCATAGATATTTAAAATTGTTAAATCTTCTTGTTGGACAGACCCTTTGAGTATGATATAGTGTCCTTCCTCATCTCTTATTATAGTCTTTGGCTTAAAATCTAATTGATCTGATATAAGGATTGCCACTCCTGCTTTCTTCTGATGTCCATTAGCATGGTAAATTCTTTTCCACCCCCTCACTTTAAATCTGGAGGTGTCTTCGGGCTTAAAATGTGTTTCTTGGAGGCAACATATAGATGGGTTTTGTTTTTTTATCCATTCTGATACCCTGTGTCTTTTGACAGGCAATTAGTTTTTCCTCTGCAGTCTTCACAATCTCATAACGAAATGGCAACTTATTTATACAACAGGGAAAGCAGGGGTTGGTAGGAAGAGTTGGGAAAAAGGTTATATAAGAACACAAGAAAAAAGAGTTGTTAGTACTACCTTTGAGGACTGGGTAATATTTACAGAGATGCCATTTGAATGATCATTTCTATCACTGCTGCCTCACTATCTACTTTTGATTTCAGCATATTTGAACTTTGTCTTACTTATTTTTTTTTCTGTGTTCCCATATTTATACCCATGGCTATGCATTCACTTTGAGGAATACATAAGAAAAATGGTCTCAGGACTCATGTTTCTGTTTTTGGAAGCCTCAGATTTTATGAAGGTGTTTCAACAGTTCTATAAGTGTTTCTTTCAAATGTTTCATTCAAATAGATATGTAAATATCTATAGATATATAGATACATTTACAAACACATACATAGATATGTGTTTGTGTGTATAAAGAAGCTATAATAAAAATCAACCTATCCCAATTTGCTATATACAATAAACACATTAGTTTTTCAGTGAAGTTGTTTTACATTTTTTCAAATATTGAAATAGAGACTCTTTTGCTATTTCCATGTGTATATTTGAACATATGTATATGATTCCATTGATTATGAGAATTACATCATGCCTGTTTTTAATTAAGAACCACTTTCTAAGTAAATCAGTAAATGCATTACTAGAATATATACACCCTATTCTCTCTATAATATCAGACAAGATTCAGACTTAAATGTACTTATAATGATGTAAGAATTGTGCAAAGAGAGCAAACAAATTTAATTATAACAATATGGTATAATAGGTCTTTTTAATATCTATTGTCTAATTTCAATATTATAACTAAATGTACATAAAAATATCCTTAAAAGTAGAGATGTTTGCTGGCTATTGGTTAGAAACTACAAGTTGTTTTCTGATTAGAAGCATGATATTTCTAAACAAATCTGACAATAAGATAATTGTATTGATAGGAGTTAGCACAAAAAAGCAATTTGAAACATAGTAGACCAAACTTATTTTTCAAATAATGTCTAACATACTCATTGTAGTGGTTAGTATTTATTAAACCATTCACCAAACAAAGCCAGTTATTCTTCTGGAAAATGGTAGGATGGAATTTTGTGCACTTGCCATTAGGTATAAGCATAGAATTTGGCTCATCCAAACCAAAATAAAAAGAAACAATCTGTGGGGCAGGGAGTTGGAGCCAGGGGTTACAATAATGCAGAATAAGGACCATGGAAAATCTCTTCCAAACAACAACAACAACAACAACAACAAAAAAGAAAGTGCAGTAAAATTGCAAAAATCAGCTGTTTAAGAACTTTAGAAATTAACCAAAACTTGCAACAATCTGAGAAGCAGTCATTAAAGAACAAAAATGGTTGAATCTAAGAACAGTTTTGCCACATTTTAACTTCTTCCTTTTTAATTCCCCTCTCTCCAGCTTTGCAGTAACCTTAAAACCAACAGTTTTGTAACCATTTCAGCCTCAAAAAACAGAAGCCTAGCAACCACTAGAGGAGGTAGATATGAACTCTGCAAAAAATCCCATGCCAGAAAATTTTTAACATTTGATTTGTATGATAAATACCTCAAAACGTTCTCGTCAACAGAGATTTCTTTATTTGACCTGACTGGGCACTCACACTAGCATAATAGGAAGAATCTTCTCCCCAGGGTATTTGTGAAAAACAGTCAGAGGTAACGGTAACGGTTCACATCAAATCTGCCTGAGGAAGTGATACAATTTGGGGCAAGCAAGAACTGAACAACAACAACAAAAAATTTTAAATGGGAATTTGGTGAATGAGATGTACATAGAGGTATTTGAATAGCTTCAATATATCCCTAGAGACCAAGAAGAATCTAAATAAACATAAATTAATATGCATTATGTGATCTCTGGTGAAACAATGTAAAAACAAAAGAAAGAGAAAACTTTACATGAATGAGAAATATAAATTTAAATACAGCTGTAAGCAAGGGTTACCCAACTCTTTTAGTGGCTGAGATATCACCTAATGCACGGCATTTGTGCCCAGATGGAACCACTATTCCTTCCTCCTGACTTCTCCCCTCCAAAGTCAAGGGTAAAACATTGCCACACTGTGTAGACAGGAATGGCATGGTCATAACGTCATCACCTCTCTCCCTGCCAAATAATTGTTATACCATAGATAAAAGCAAACATACATACATACAGCTATATTCCAGCAGAAGACAATGGCACACCTATCAGAAAATGACCAACAGATGAAAAGAGACAACATTCTTAATGAAAGAAGAACTTATTCTTATAGAAATGGTAATATCACAATCTGAATAAAAAATTTTAAATACACATATGTACTGTCTACACAGACATAAGATATGCAATCATACATATGAAGCTAGAATGGCAGGTTATGAAAGAACAAGTGGCTGTGAATCAAGAAGAGGCAACTGTACAAAGAACCAGAAATTTTGCAAAGAAACAAATCAAGATTTTGTAAAAGGAAAATGTAATTATTAAAATAAATAACAATAGCAAAAAACCCTCAATAGGTAAGATAAATAGAAGACTATATTTATATACATGGAAAATTAGTAAATGAAAAAATTAAGGAATCATTTCAAATGTTAGAAAAAAAAAGGGATTTAAATGTCTCAAAATTTGTTGTTTAGAGAAATCAGTACTACACAAGCTTGATTCACAGGATTTCAAGCAAGTTTTACTCATGATTAAGGTTTATTGCAACAAAAGGATACAAAAACTAGAAGTAGTAAGAAAAATATATGCATTGGATGGAGTCTAGAGAGATCAGGTGCAGTCTTCTGAGCCCTGCTATGTCTCAGCCCAGGAAGTGCTTTCTCTCTAGCAGGGAACCATAGGATGTAATGTCTCTGCTTCAGAAAATCATCTCAAGTCTTCAGGGTCTGAGGCTCTTATGGGTCTGGTCACCTAGGCATATCCCGCTAAGCAACCCATTATTGTAGTGAAAACTCTGGACCTCAACAATGAAACTTGTGCACATTTTCAATCTTGGTTTTTGTACCAAGTACTCCTGACAAGTTAGATCTGCACAATCCATTCCTCTAGTTCTGTAAAAGAATGTCTTTAAACATTAACATAAAAGACTTTCTGAGGGCCACATTCAAAGGAATTGTGAATCAATCATGGAGCCAGTCTCAGATGGAAGTATGCAAGGACTGAGGAACCATATATGCTATATTAAGATTATGCTGTCTGTCTTCATATTTGTCTAATAGCTCAAAAAAGATGGAAAAATAGGAAAGTATTTTAATTACTGGTAATGATTTTCTAGACCCAGTTTTTAGATGGAAAAAGCCCACCAAGTATCAAAGAGTATAAAACACAAACTACATTTCTGAGGATAATATAAATAAACATATTCCTAAAAGTATACAGTGAGAACAAAAAGACTGCCTAAAGACATTGCATTAGATTTCCTACCAAGGGTGCCTGGGTGGCTCAGTGGGTTAAAGCCTCTGCCCTCGGCTCAGGTCATGATCCCAGGGTCCTGGGATCGAGCCCTGCATCGGGCTCTCTGCTCGGCAGACAGCCTGCTTCCTCCTCTCTCTCTCTCTGCCTGCTTCTCTGCCTGCTTGTGATCTCTGCCTTTCGAGTAAATAAATAAATAAAATTTAAAAAAAAAAAAAGGATTTCCTACCAATAATATTGGAAACAGAGAAACAATAGATCAATGCCTTTAAAATTCTGAGGAAATATAATGGTGAATCTAGAATTATAAATTATAATAACTTTGTTTTTAATAATTCAAGAACAAAGACAAAGCAAATATCCTTTCAGATATACAAGGCCCATTGAAATTATATGTGTAAAATATATAATATAGTTTATGTTATACATAATAATAATGTATATGTTATAGATTATAAACTGTATTAGATAATATATAAATTCTTCATAATGTATAAAAATATATAAATTATATATAAACTATTATATATATAGTTACATACTCTATATAAATATATGATACAGTTACATATATTGTTATATATAAATATATGATATATATGATATAAATATATGATGTATGTAAATTTTATATGTAAACTCTATACATGCAATTTCAGTGAGCCTTGCATGTCTGAAAGATATTTGTTTTATCTTTGTTCTTGAATATATATATTAATATATTTAGAAAAAATGTGTATTTAGAAAGTATTGCCAACAGATTCCCTCAGCAAAAACTGAAAACAGTAGTATGATAAAAATTGAATATATATGTATAAATTGAATATATATATAAACCATAATTTCTTTATCCATTAATCTACTGATGGGTGTTTTGGTATCTTCCATGTCTTGGCTATTATAAATGATATTGCAATAAACATAGGGGTCATATATCTTTTCAAATTAGTGTCTTCATTTTGGGGGAATAAGTATTCAATAGTTGAGTTACTGGATCATATAGTATTTCTATTTTTAATTTTTTGAAGAAATTCTAAACTGTTTCTCACAGTGATTGCTCCAATTTGCATTCCCACCAACAATGCACAACCATCCTTTTTTCTCACAATCTTGCTAACACTTGTTATTTCTCATCTTTTTTATTCTAACCATTCTGACAGGTGTAAGGTGATATCTCCTTGTGGTTTTGATCTGTATTTCCCTGATGATTAGTGATGCCAAGTGTCTTTTCATGTGTCTGTAGTCATCTGTATGCCTTTTTTGAAAGAAAAAAAAATGTCTACTCAGGTCTTCTGTCCATTTTTAATTGGACTATTTGTTTTCTTGGTATTGAGTTATACAAGTTCTCTATATATTTTGGATATTAACTCCTTATCCTAGATACATTATTTGAAAATGTCTTCTTTCAGGGTACCTTAGTGACTCAATTGGTTAAAAATCTGCCTTTGGCTCAGGTCATGATCTCAGGGTCCTGGGATCCAGCCCCACATGGGGCTTCTTCCTACAGAGCAGGGAGCCTTCTTCTCCCTCTTCCTCTGCTGTTCCCCTGCTTGTGCTCTCTCTCTATCAAATAAATATATAAAATTTTAAAAAAGAGAAAAAGAAAAAGTTTTCTTCTATTCAATAGATTGCCTTTTGTTATGTCAACAGTTTCCTCATTGTGCTAAAACTTTTTATCTTGGTGTAGTCCCAGTAGTTTATTTTTGCTTTCATTTCCCCAGAAAAATGTGTCTGTAGTCATCTGTATGGTCAACAGAGAAATTACTGCCTGTTTTCTTCTAGGAGTTTTATGGCTTCAGGTCTCGCATTTAGATCTTTAATCCATTTTAAGTTTATTTTTGTGTGCAGTGTAAGAAAGTGGTCCAGTTTCATTGTTTTGCATGTAGTTGTCTGGTTTTCCCAGCACCATTTGTTGAATAGACTGTCCTTTCTCCATTGTATATTCTTGGCATCTTTGTCATAGATTAATTAACCATATAAGCATGTTTATTTCTGGATTCTTTATTCTGTTCCACCAATCAGTGTGTCTGTTTTTGTGCCAGCACCGTACCTTTTCGATGACTACAGCTTTATAGTGTATCTTGAAATCTGGGGTTGTGATGTCTCCAGCTTTGTTCTTTGTTCTCAAGATTGCTTTGACTAGTCAGGGTCTTTTATAGTTCCATACAAATTTTAGTATTATTTGTTCTGGCTTTGTGAAAAATGCTGTTAGTGTTTGATGGGATTGCATTAAATCTGTGGATTGTTTTGGGTAGTATGAACATTAACAGTTTTGGTTATTCTAAAATTATCTTTTTTTTAAGATTTTATTTATTTATTTGACAGAGAGAGAGTAATCACAAGTAGGCAGAGAGAGAGGGAAGCAGGCTCCCTGCTGAGCAGAGAGCCCGAGGCGGGACTGACCCCAGGACCCTGAGATCATGACCTGAGCCGAAGGCAGAGGCTTCAACCACTGAGCCACCCAGGCGCCCCAACAATATTGGTTATTCTAATCCATGAGCATGGAATTTTTTTTTCACTTGTTTAGTCATCTTTAACTCCTTTTATCCATGCATCATAGTTTTCAGAGTACATATCTTCTTTTTTTTTTTTTTTAAGATTTTATTTATTTATTTGCCAGAGAGAGAGAGAGAGTGAGCACAGGCAGGCAGAGTGGCAGCAGAGGCAGAGGGAGAAGCAGGCTCCTCGCTGAGCAAGGAGCCTGATGTGGGACTCGATCCCAGGACGCTGGGATCATGACCTGAGCCGAAGGCAGCTGCTTAACCAACTGAGCCACCCAGGCATCCCCAGAGTACGTATCTTCTACATAACCACTTCCTTGGTTAAGTTTATTCCTAGGTATTTTACTCTCTTTTAGTGATATTATAAGACATAGAAGAATTTTAAATGCATATTACTAAGTGTTGGAGAGAGGAAGGAATAAATAGATGGAGCACAAAGGATTTTAGGGCACTGAAACTATTCTGTAGGATACTCTAATGGTGGATCTATCTATATATATATATAGATAGATCCACCATTATACATTTGTCAAAACCTATACAATGTACAATACCCTAAGAGTGCATCCTAGTGTAAACTATAGATTTTGGGTGATGATGTATTAATTAAGTTCCTCCGTTAGAACAAGTGAACCACTCTGGCAGAGAATGTAGACAGATAGTGGGGGAGATGGCATGTAGGAGGGACAAGGGATATATGAAAACTCTGTACCTTCTGCTTAATTTTGCTGTGAATTTAAAACTGCTATAAAATATAATCTATCAGAAGAGAGAGAGAATGTACTCATAGAGTACTATTATATTAAAAATTATGTTTAAGTAGATCATTTGCAGTAATCACAGCATTTGTAAATTGATTTTAATGTTCACCAGGACTTTAATAATTGTACAACAAGAAGAGAGGACCAAAAATAATTATGAAAACCTTGAGGAAAAGGACAAAAGATGAGAACACAACATTAATAAATTCACACAGACATTTATTATTCAAGAAAATGAAAATAAGAATTCTATTACTATCACAAGCATAGTCATATTTTAATATCTTATGAAAGCCGATAAACACAACAGATAACATTTATGAAGGGCTCACTGTATTCCTAAGCATTCTTGTTAAAGATTTTGTATGCCATAACTCTTTAAATAATTGTAAAAATTTCCATAAAGTGGGTAATGATGTTTTATTTCCATTTATAGATGAGGAAAGGAATGAAATATGTTAATAGTTTTTCTAGTATAGAAAATTCCTTACATTCTTGGATAAAACACACACTCGTGGTGATGACATCATGTTGTTTTCATGTGTTGTTATGGTTTATTTGTTCATAGTTTAACTAAGATTTTCCAACAATGCTTTTGAATAAGATTATCTGTAAAAGTATAGGATCCTTAATCTTTAAAACTTCATATATTATCTGTACTTGTGAACTCTCATGAATTAAAAGTATTAAGATTCCTACCAATAGTAAGCTTCATGCTATCTTCTTGCAGATACCATAATATCTGATGTAACAATGCTGATGTTATATTATTTGAAATATAGATATTCATAATTTTTTGCATGCATAGGAAGATGCCTATTACTATAATCATAAAATATTCTTCTTCATTTTGTTTAACATGCTTTTTGTTTGTATGACACCTTGTTTTTGATTATGATTGCAATTCCTGCTTTTTTTTTTTTTTTTTAGATTTTTACTTATTTATTTGACAGACAGAGACCACAGATAGGCAGAGAGGCAGGCAGAGAGAGAGGAAGGGAAGCAGGCTCCCTGCTGAGCAGAGAGCCCCATGAGGGGCTCCATCCCAGGACCCTGGGATCATGACCTGAGCCGAAGGCAGAGGCGTTAACCCACTGAGCCACCCAGGCACCCCTAATTTCTGCTTATTTTTTGCATGCCTTTGCATGGTATGTTTGTCTATCCTTATTTTTTAAACATTCAGAGTTTTCTTGTTATAGATATAAAACCCAAAATTCTATTTTGTTTGTGATCCAATCTAAAAATCCTATTTTCATTATAGAAAAGGGAAATAACTCTATTTACATTTGTTATATGAAGGGTATGTTTTCTGCTATATTGTTTTGTGTTATATTTTTATTTTTTAACTTTATAAAGTTTCTTCACTCTGAGGTCTAATTTTCTATGTGTGTATTCTCAATACTTATGGTTTTTGTTTTGTTCTTTGTTACTCTTGTAATCATTCCTTTATAGGTTAACTGAATTTCTCTTTTTTATAGACTGTATTTATTAGTTTTCTAAAATAAATAATAATAAAAATTAGTATTTCTTGTTTCTGTCTTCCTCTTCCACTACATAAATTGTTTAACATTATCTTTCTTTATTATTAACATATAATGTATTATTTGTTTCAGAGGTGCAGGTCTGTGATTCATCAGTCTTACACAGTTCACAGTGCTCACCATAGCACATTTCCTCCCCAATGTCCCTTACCCATCACATGATAATTATCTTTCTCTGATTGACCTATTTCACTTAGCATAATAGCCTCTAGTTCCATCCACATTGTTGCAAATGGCAAGATTTCAGTTTTTTGATGGGATGCATGATATTCATCATATATATATGATGAATATATATATATATATATATATATATATATATATATATATCTCACATCTTCTTTATCCATTCGTCTGTTGATGACCATTTAGGCTCTTTCCATAGTTTGGCTATTGTAGACATTGCTGCTATAAACATTGGGGTGCATGTGCCCCTTCAGATCACTACATTTGTATCTTTGGGATAAATATCCAGTAGTGCAATTGCTGGGTCATAGAGTAGTTCTATTTTCAACTTCTTGAGGAACCTCTGTACTGTTTTCCAAAGTGGCTGCACAAGCTTGCATTCCCACCAACAGTGTAGGAATGTTCCCCTTTCCTCTGCATCCTCTCCAACACCTGTCATTTTCTGACTTGTTAATTTTAGCTTGGTTAATATTACCTTGATTATAGTTTATCTTTGTATTGTTAAATATGTTGGACTACTTGTTTAAGTGCTTTCCTTTGACTCCTGATCATTAAACATTCAATGCCTTCAAATCCCATCTTCTTTTGCCCTTCTATTCAAATTTTGTGTAGATATATAATTTCTATATTGTCAGGGTTTATGAGATTTATATTCTACTATTTTGCTTTAATTCTCATATTCTCACATTTCAGATCCTTGAGTAAATAAATTTAGTGCTGGACAATCAGTCCTTGAGCCAGGATATCTCTTCAATTTATCTCCTAGAAAGTTAAATTCTATTTTGTATTCTGGAAACAAGTTAATATGAATAATATTCCCTTAGTTCTTGCATGTTCAAAACTGCATGTACCTGTTACATTTGAAGGACTATTTGGCTAAATGGAAAAAAATCCTTAGCTCTCACTTATTTTCTCTGGTATCTGGTAGACTTTCCTCCACTGATACTAACTCTATTCTGCTATTAATGTTGCAGTGAAGAATTCTGAGACCACTCCGTATTTTCTTTCTAAGTTACTGATTGTTTTTGGCTGCATGCCTAAAAGATTCTTTATTATATTTAAATTCTTGGGGCACCTGGGTGGCTCAGTCATTAAGTGTCTGCCTTCAGCTCAGGTCATGATCCCAGGGTCCTAAGACTGAGCCCCACATAGGTTCCCTGCCCAGAGGGAAGCCTGCTTCTCCCTCTCCCATTCCCCCTGCTTGTGTTCCCTCTCTTGTCTCTCTTTCTGTCAAATAAATAAAATCTTAAAAAAAAAAATCTTGACATTACGCTAGGATATATCTTGATGGTGACAATTATGGGTCAATTTTCCTAGTAATCATTGTGTCCTTTAAAAACGAAATCGCCGAGAGGGTGGTTAGGCTATGGGCATTGGGGAGGTTATGTGCTATGATGACTGCTGTGAAGTGTGTAAGCCTGACAATTCACAGACCTGTACCTCTGGGGCAAATAATACATTATATGTTAATAAAAAAATAAAATGCCTTTTATTATTATCACTTTATTCTTATTTTCATTTTTAAGTAAGCTCCAGGCCCACAGTGGGGACCAAGAATTGCATGTTTTACTGACAGGTGTCCCTTTAAAAAGAAAGAAAGAAAAAAAGGAGGCAAACCATGAAACAGACTCTTACCTATAGAGAACAAACTGAGGTTGCTGGAAGGGAGATGGGGGAGGGGGGTGATTGCTAAATAGGTGATGGGGATTAAGGAGGGCACTAGTGATGAGCATTGGGTGTTGTATGTAAGTGATGAATTACTAACTTCTACTCCTGAAACCAATATTAGACTGTATGTTAACTAACTAGAATTTAAGAAAAAACTTGAAAAAAGAAAAAAAAATGAAATTGCAGGTCTTAGTTCATTTAAGAATGCTTTCTTTAATATATTCAAATATTTGTTCTTTTCTGGTACTTATTTTTCTTCTTCAGTATCTCTAATTATGTATGTGGTGGATTATGTTTGCTAATCTTCTCCATCTTTCATAGTCTCTCTTATCCTGTTCATCTCCATTTCCAGTTCACTCTACCACCCTTTGTCGTTTCTCCCTTACTATGTTTACCTCACTGTATATCTTACCTTGTAATTCTTCCAATTTCATTCTCTGTAATGGTTTTATTTTTAGCTCCACTTCTTTCCCAAGTTTTGCCAGTTTTGGGTCATCAGCTCCTATTGTCTTCTCAACCATTCCCAGGTTCTCGTAATCGTGTCTTATAGTTTTCATTCACAGAAGAAATTCCTTCATTGTGCCCTTATGAAAATTCATGGCAAAATGTTAGGACAAATTTTTCAACTTCTCCATGGCAACACTGTTATGGTATGTATTCTCCAACAATTGTTACACTTTGATGCTCCTCTGTAAATCTTTTCCTATATTATTTTTGTATTGATACTATGCCCGTTCTTTTTTTTATTACCATAATTAACTGAGTTAAATTTTTCTCCTCTAGTTTCCTGAGAAGAAAAGAAGGGAAAATAGCCATCTGAGATTTACAAATGTTCTGCTTCTCTGCTGCTGAAGAGATAGACAGCTTTTTGCAAATATCACTCCTCTGTTTTATCTGTGGGTAGTCCTACATTTCTTCCCACAGGACATACACAAGAGGGCTCTTATCATCAGTCCCACTCACTCCAGTTCCCACACTGATTTCTGTAAAAAAGATGCATAAGTTTGGTAAGCCAAGACAAGCAATTCCCCACCAGGAAGCATACATTTCTTGGCTTTTGCGAGATTAGTCACAAGTGAGCCCTGTCTACACTTGCCACATTTCGTTTCTTCCTTTCTCAGCTGTAGCCTAGTTTCAGCTTCTCAATCCATTGTTGCGACCAAGAGAACAAGAGAAAAAGCTTTTGCACTTCAGAGTTAAACTCTCACTTTCAGGAATGATATTTTTATCAAGCTTTCTAAGATTAGTTAACATTGGTCTCACTATTGGCTATTCTTCTCCTTACTTCCTCTTCTTCAAGTTCTGGTTGATCTCAGCAGTTTGGGCATCTTGTACACACATTTTGAAAACTGCAGATTATCTATCTCCTGATTTTGCTGAAATTAGAACTTGCAGATTTTTGTTGTTGTTGTTTTAATTCTCCTTGTTGTTTCGGTATGTTCTTCAGAAAGAGAAAGGGAAAATTGCTGATTTTTGTCATCACCCTCATTCTAGAATCTGTCCATGTAGTCATCAGTACTAATTATATGTATTACATGGTACATATATAATTTTTCAGAAGTCTCCACAACCTCAAATACATATATTACTGTCTATTTTCCCCACCAATAAAAGCAGATGTTGACTTCTCAAAGTTGAGGCTCATGAAAATGTTCACTGGCCTGACAAAATTCTATTATTTCCCTTTACTACAACAAATGTTTTTTTGTTGTTGTTGTTGTCCCCCTAGCCTCTTTCTCACTTTTTTCAAAAACGAATGTAAGAAATGTCTATAAGCAAAGCTGAATAATGTGTATTCCTTTATGCCTAATCTTGTTAATGCCTACAATTTAATTAATAAATATTTCTTCTTTGGGCTTGAAATTTACCATCATCATAATCATAAACATCTTTCCTAGTGATAAAGCACTTCTATTGGATCATCTGACTTTAAGCTTCAAAAAGCCATTGGTAATTTTCAGTTACCAATTTTCTTCATTGTGGTATCCCCAGAGCCTAAAATGATGCCTGCCTGCAAGCAGTGGTTGTTAAACACATGTGTTCATTAAATAGATGAATGGTATTTCCTTCGAGAACCAGTTTCTGGTAGAGTGCAATAGTTGTTCAAAGATAGGGTTTTCAAAATTTCTGATTTCAGAAAATTGCAATGTAAGTATTTGTTTTCAAGTAAGTAAATGTAAAAGGTCAGTGTTTAAAATGAAGCTTTTAATTTTATTTGTTTATTTGGCTTCCCATGTTGTAAAGAAGAACAGAGTGTAACACTACTGTGGATATAGGAGAGGAAAGGAATATAAAAGGGAGAACATGCTGTGGTAGAGGTGACAGGTAAGTTTTCACCCAGCCTGAGAATCTAAATTGTATAACCAAGTCCTCCAGCAGGAGAACTGGAATGCCATCCCAACTTTTTGCACCTATTCTTGTCTCTGGTGGGCCAAGTGGTTAGGGATGAGTTAAATACTTGTCTTGCTGTGCTCTAAATGTCATCCCTTCTCTTTGCATGGCTTTAAGGCATTTTCGTTTCCATGGTTTTTTGTCTTTTTCCAACCATAAAATGAGACTATACAGATACTGTTATTACAGTTTCATAATCAAATGTAGGAGGAAAATAACAAAAATTCTCAAAGGTGAATTACCTTAGCAGAAGATGGGTAAGGAATATCTTAAACAGGGATGAAAAATGGAGATTCAATTTCTGATCATCACTCCCTGCCTAAGTAGCCACCAGGATTTGAAAATTTTACAGCTCATGTCTGTAATACAGACACTACTGAAAACTCTTAAAGTCAAATAAGGTAAAGGTCCTCACCCACTATTTTCTTCCTATGGTCTTCTTTGAAAGAAGAGCATATGGTGAATTTGCATGGTGCAACACTGAGCATCTGGAGACAGTAACACATGCCTTTTAAAGCTGAGGTGTATTAAGGAGTTTGATATCTGTTGTTTCCTTAATGAGGAGGTGCCTCTCTCATTCAGATTATTGGGTAGATGCGAAACCAAATATTTTCAGTGGCAGATGTGCTCCACAGGAAAGATTCTAGAAAGTTAGTGATATCCAGACCATCTAGTAATACGTTATTACCAACATTTTGTTTCTTCTCATGTAAATTTATATGTGAAGAGCTAGAGGTTTTTCATCAATTTGGGTGTGTGCCTTACTGCATTAAAAATGTTTCTACATACTGCATATACAACTGAGAGTATTTTAATAATATGAGTACATTTGTTACATAAGACATATTTAGGTAAAAGAGTATGTTTAATTTACTTATACTAAAGGATAAGATCATTTAGGCTTTTAAAAAAGGACTCAGTAACTGAAAGACTACTATAATTAGGCACACACACACTATCAAAAACTGTCTCCAGTGTGCTCATGGGGAGTAATTCGATCACTTCAAATGTTATGTTATTTGAGGAGAGTTGTACTAGACTTTTTCTTTTCTAGTCGTCTCTTTTACACACAAAATTTACTTTGCTTTCTGCTTACCCTCAACCACCATGTGAAGATTATGAAACAAAATTATGGTTCATGGAAATCAGTCAACAATGTCCCGATTGTTTTATACTTACTAAATGTGTGGATTCTCACCCCTTGGATCTTGTGAATGTACAAGGCGCTAACTACAGTATCTATTTTCATACGAGTCTTTGCAGTTTACAAATAAACAAGACTGACTCACATTCTAACAAAGCAAAGAAAATCTACAATGGGAAAGAGAGGCCAACACTAGGAAAATTTGGGTAAAAACAAAATGCTCTGCAATAAAAAGGTTGAGAAATATTTCGACTAAACGTGCCAAGTCTTGTCCTGGTGTTTTAGGACGTTAGGGAAAGGGAGGAAAACCAAGGCAGAAGATAATGAACTGCCTGTGCGCCCTTTACTCTTAAACCTTCCTAGATCACGGAGAACAGGACTCCAGGCAAGCCGTCATAAGATTTCTTTTCTTTCTTTCTTTCTTTCTTTTTTTTTTCTTTTCTTCCTTCCTTTCTTCTTTTTTAACCTCGTTAGCTAGTCAACCCCGGCGGCAAGCGTACATCACCACCCTTAAACCACGAAACAGCTCCAAGGAGCTGGCGATGGTTGCCTGCATGGAGCTCCCCGCCGGCGCCTTCTGGCCGGACACCCTGTGCCAAAGAGCGCCCAGGAAGCAAACCGCAGTCGGGGCACGACACAGATGTCATGGATGCACATGCAAGATCATAATCTGACCAGAAAGGGGAGAGAGGGACAGGGACGGCCCGCCGATCCCGGCCGGAATACCGCGGCAGTGGAGCGGGTGGCGGTGTGTGCGCGCACACAGGTGCCTCAGGCCGGTGGCGCGGAGAGCTGTCGCGGCCGCCTCTGGGGCTCAGTACTCTTCACCAGCGCGCTGAAGCCTCTGCTCCAGCCGAGCCTGGGTAACCGCCAGCCTGAGCTGCGCGAGGAAGAGCCCAAGGAAAGGGCGCGAAGGGGGAAGGAGCGGAGGGGAGGTGGGGGGCGGGGAGTGACCCATCTCCTCATCATGCATTTCTCCTCCCCGAGCTCTTCTGGTGGGAACCTTTGCTGAGCTCGTGCGCGCCTCCCTCCCCTCCTCCTCTCCACTCCGGGTGATCATCTCCCCTTCTCTCCTCGCTCTTCCCCACCCTCCCCTCTTTCCCTCCCTCCCTCCCAGCCGCGTGCCTCCTCCCCTCCCCCTCGGCTCCCTCCCCTCCAGCGGCAGCAGCAGTAGCCACTTCAGCGGAGCCGGAGATGGGCAGAGAGCGCGCACGGCGCGGCAGCTCCGGATCCACAGCCCTCCCAGCCCGCAGCTCCCTGCGCCCCCGCCGCCGCTGTCGCCTCCTCGGTGTCCCCAGGCTCCAGTCCCGCGGCTAAGACAGCGCCGCCACCGCAGCACGGCCCTGCCTGCCGCCTGCGCTGCGCAGCCCTCGCGCGCGCCCGGATGGCGCTTTCCACCCAGGACCGGTGAGTAGCCTGGAGAGCGCGGGGGTCGGGCACCCAGGCTGGGCGCTGAGTGAAAATCCCTAGCTTTAGGGTACCACAAACCACCTGCTGTGATTGCTCAACCTCGAGGCTGGGGGTCCCGTGAGGACGCTGCTCCGTGGTCCCCGAGGGGCTGTTTGATATCAACTCTACCTGCTGGCAACCTGAACCCCACTGCCTCCCTGCCGGGGACCGCTGCCCGCACCTCGCGGTCCCGCCTCACCTTCGAGCTGCCGACCACCCACCCTAGCAGTGGCAGTGGCTGGTTCTGACCCTCCCGTCACCCCAAACGGGGTCTTCTCTGGCTTCATAGTCCCCGCGTTTCTCTCTTCTGATTTCCCGCTTCTGTCAGCTGGCAAACGCCCCCCATCTGCCACCCGTCACCCGGTCTCGCGCCGACAAAGCCTTCTCCACCAAGTCCGCCCCTGACCCTCCTTCCCTCCTTTCACAAAGCCTGGCTTGCGAGCCCCTCTGTCCCGCGGTCTTCCTTCGCAGAGCCAGTGGTCCACCCGGCGAATTCTGACCTCATTCCCTCCACGCGATGGTGCCTCTCTTCTGTCTGCTTTTCTGACAGTCACCTCAGGAAACTGGCACAGACACGCTGTGATCCAGGCTCGTGTGCAGTTACTTTGTGTGTTTCTCAGCACCTGGGTTGTTTAGGGTAGGATCAAGCGTGAAACCAGAAAGTCAAGACAAAACAACAAAACACACACACACACATACACACACACACACACAGCACGCACCCCAAACCTTTTGCGACTAAACTTTTAGTTATTGTTTGTTTTAAAGGGCACACATTTTTATGCTGCTCAGATTTATTCTATTCCGTTTTGAAGGCTCCTTAGCTGACACACGGATCGCCCCTATTTTACCTGTTTTCTCTGGAAAAGGTCTTGGTTCCAGGTTGAGAACCATGCACCTGACTCTGTGATGAATCTTCGTCCCAATAGCACTATCTAAAGCTCAGCAACTCTTGAGGATAAGAAGCTTTTCCTTGAGAGGAGAGGAGAGTGGCACCAAACTCATTCTTTAAAATCTTCTTTGAATTTGCAAGAAGCCAAAGCCCTTATTTTTCTTTAGGTTTAATGGCTAAGAAAAAGATATAGTAGGATCAGAAAACGCATCCGAAATAGCTCCTGTAGGATCTGAGTGCTGTTGTGTAGTATCTTATCATCCAGACAGTCTTTCTGTAGAAGTTTTCTTAGGGCAGCTGCCTTTTCCTTCTGAAACCATGTTTAACGTTTTAGTATTTCTACTTGGCTTGAGAGATAACCGGGAGTTGTTTTCAGTGAATGAGTATGAGCAAGGGAGGTAAAGGAATGAGTGAGCCTGGGGAGAGATCACCTAAGTACTAAAATTTGTATTCCCAATTCCCTCTGTATTGAAATCTTAAAAAACAAAACTACTCACACACAATTTATGATTTAGTTTTTTTAAAGAAGTGATGAAAACATATTAATTTCAGCATATTTTACCCTACAGAACCATTGGTCATAGGGCTTGTGCTCGAATTCATGCAGATAAAAGTATTCAGAAATAAATGTCAAAACTTTAAAAGGTGTCCCATTTGAGCATGTGATATATGAATATGAATTTCCTGGTAATATTATTATAATCTTAACTAATTTTGAAGAAATAAAAATTAAATTGGCTTTGTTACTCTCGCAGTTGATGCAGAGAGATGCATTTTTCCTCACCTTAAACTAGCAAGTCTCTGCCTACACAAGAAATAGAAAGGGAAAGTTGAGCAATTATTTAGAGAATTTATCTAGTGAGGATTGCCTTAAAATCTTGCCTTACTCAATGTCAAGATTTTTTTTAATTTTGTTTTAACTCAAACTGGATCTGAGCCTTTATTGCTCTTTTCTTGTGACATAGGCAAAAATGCAGTGAGCAAGTCACTGGCAAGGGATGGTTTTAAGTAAACGTGGAGAGCTGCATCTAAAGTTAGAAGAAGCTATGAGTAATGACTTTATTGTTGGTTTTCTAAATTTAGAAATTTTAGTTGTTAAAACTTAATGCTTGACTATTCAAAACCAAGTATTTAAACTTAAGATTATTGCACATATGCACATGTGTTCATATGAGGTGGATAGATGGTAGGTAAGAATTATGTACTGAATCAAAAGGTCATTTATTTTTCTCTAAATCCTTTTACTCTTTGGGTAACTGGATGCTTACTGTATGCAATGTGTCCAACACCAATGAATCTGTATTGGAAAAGATACATCCCAATTGAACAAAAAGCAAAGTAAGGAGCAATGCTAACTTTGATCAACTATTGCCCATAATTGTGTAAATGATAAGTACAAGTGATATAGGCTAACATAATTCTAATTAATGTCAAATTCTAGACAATGTCAGAAATGTCTCGGCATACCTTTTGTGAGGATGTATGCGTGTATACATGGCAATATTAAAATGGTCTCAGAATTAAAATAGAATGGTCTCAGAATTAAAATGGTCTGTGAAAATGCAAATAAGTAATATGCCATATTATGACAGGAATTCTGGTTAAGAACTCTTGATAAACTGGAACTCGAGATCTACCTAAATTTAATGTCATTGTCATTGTGAAAAACAGCTAAATGTAATGCTTGCGGAGACAAGGCATACCAATATTTGAATGGCATATCTTTGAATATCATTAAGTCATGTCTTATAATGCTTACTAGAAGATGTGCCACCTAGAGGACAGGATGGGTCTATATTAAATGTTTACAATGGTAAAGAGAAATTTAAAAATGTGGAAATGATATAGATTATTTCACTAATAGACTGCATTAGTTGAAACCTATTATGTGAAACCATATTTTGGCTTGTGTGTGGTGGTGTTGGGGAGTGGTGTGCTAAAGAAGAGAAGGCAGGCAAGAAGGGAGAGATAAAGGATAAAAAACAATGGATACTTGCTTAAATTCTTTACTCAAGTTCAGGTAACTAAATACAAGTTCTATTATTTTGGTATTTGGGATAACAGCTTTTTTCCAACTTTGATTTTAAGAAATGTTTCTTTAATTATAGCAATAAAATATTTTTTAAATGAAGTGACTCACTTATTTTATTCAGTAAAATCTACATATTATAGGCAAACTGTTTTATGTAAACTAATTGACCTAAATAAAATTCTAGGCAAATTTTTTTTTAAAACACCTTGAAAGAAGGAAAACACATATTCACACACAACTAAAATTACAATATTAAATAAAGAGCCAGGTGCTTTAGTGTTTTATGAAGGCAAGAAGATTCAGTTGATGGATAACTACATAAAATACTTTCATAGCTTAATTTATATCTCACATATTTTTCTATTTATGTTTCTTGGTGTATTATTCAATTTTTATGGATTTTTACATTTTTATTCACAATTCACAAGGATCTGTATTTTATTAAATGCCTCAAGTTTTATGAATTCAAAATAACTCTCATATTTTATTTGTAAATATCAAATTATTATATCAATGTTTACAATGGCTATATTTTCTACCCCATTCCATATTTAACAACAAATTCTCAAAGAACAAATAAGCAAAATTAATATTTCAATGCTAGCATGATGATTAACCGAAGTTTAATAGTGCTTTCACAGCGATCCTTTCATAAGATCAATTTAACAATTGAAATTCTTGCAGAAAAGAAATATTTAGATTCTGTGGTTTTGCATGTGACTATGTGAGATTCACTTTTATTCATGTAGCTGCAAATAGAATGTTTGGCGTTCTTAATAGAAGGAATCACAGAATCTAAATATTGATTAGAGGATGTAGGGAGCATTCCTTTCCCATCATTTTACTATATCTTACCCAAGGTTCTTAAATAGTTAATAGAAACAGAATTAGAATTCAGGTCCTTTACACCATGTTATATGTCTTTCTATAAAATAAAAATCAGTTTTCCTCCTTATTTTATTTTAAGAAGGTAATAAGGGAAAAATCAGCTTGAGTATCAAAGAAAGCTGAAATTAAATGAAATAAAAGTCTGTGCTTCTTTAGGAAATGCCCGGTCCTGTCACCGTCATAGTTAAAAGTAATATTTTTCTGCTCAATCATTTTCAGCTTCAGGTTAAAGCTTGGGAAATGTTTTGAAAACTTAACTGTTACTGGTTTACCTTAACATATTTTAATATTTTTGCTTAATTTTCATCATAAATTTTCACCCATATAGGTTTCTTTCATGGTAATTGTATGTCTTGGACACTTTCATTTTACCTTTTAATAGATAGGTCATTGAAAAATATTCCTAAAAACAGATTTTGGCTTCCATAAGTAAAACAGGGGAAATGGACTTATAGATTTATCTCTGTATATTCAGCCTTTTTGTTATCACAGAGAAAGATTATGCATCCACACACAAACTTTTTGTTTTTGTTTTGTTTTATTTGTCACTGTAGCCTGTGAATGGCTCAGGTGGTCAGGGAAGATAAATTTGTTTCACAAAGTTCCAAGTCTATAATTGAAAATCTTGGCACTTTGAGAATTCTCTTCACTGATGGCTAGATAGATCAGCAAAAGTGAATGACTCAGTCAATGGGGAACAATCATCTTTATGGGTAAAAGATAAACTTTCAAATATATTCTTGGTGATGTTTGCTTATCAGGGCCATCTCACCTAGGAAGAGCAACATGGTAATATAGATTGACTTCTCAGTTATGTTATCTGGAAGAATACAGTATTGTCTAATTGTGCCTGGGTTGATTGAAGTTAGGGGAATCTGTGACTTCAGACTGCTGTGTGTCTGGTTCAAAAGCTGAGGGGAAAGCCTTGGCTTAGGAAAAATTACTGCAAATATATATTCATTGTCATGACACATGAATATGAGTTGATCATTGTCTTCTTTAAACCAACTAAGAGATAGATTTTTTTAAAAGATTTTATTTATTTATTTGACAGACAGAGATCACAAGTAGGCAGAGAGGCAGGCAGAGAGAAGGCGGGGAAGGAGGCTCCCTGCTGAGCAGAGACCCCAAGGTGGGGCTCAATCCCAGGACCCTGGGATCATGAACTGAGCTGAAGGCAGAGGATTTAACCCACTGAGCCACCCAGGCGCCCCATAAGAGATAGATTTAACTGAAAGAATCACTATGTTTCTAAGGCTCCCATAGCCTAATTTCTTTGGAATTTAATTCAGCCCCCTCTTATTGAGGGACTACTACATGGCAAGAACTGAAGTGACTTCAGACACAGGATGAATGTCATGTAAGTTCTTACCTCAAGCAGCTTACAATATAAGTGGAGAGACAAATAAGAACAAACAAACAAAAAAAGCAATAGGACACCAGCTAGCCATAATCTAAGGCAGCCACCATGTTACTGAGCAAGGATGTCCAAAGAAAAAATCAAAAAGACTATAACTTAGTTCTAATGTGCCTCGCCAAAATTGATGGAGTTTTGCCATGACTAAATCTTGGCATAAAAATAATCTGTGTCCTTAAAAAAGCTTATGTTTCCAGTACTTTCCATATTAATTTTAACTCTGATGATTTTTGTTTTGATAATGCAGGAACCTGTTATTATGAACTAATACAGATAGTCCCATACTAATGAAACCAATGGTTGATCCCATCTTCATAAGTCATAGGTAATTTTTTAAAGTAAATGTAACTAAGTATATACTTTTAACATAAATTTGAAATATCAAGTTTGTCTTTTAAGAAACTTAAATCTTCAAGGAATATTCCAAGGGAAATGTACAAAAGAGTGAAGAAATGGTGGAGACAAGTGAACAATACATGTAATATTGATTAAACAATAAAAGTTTACAAATAGCTTTAGCAAAATATGTTTAAATTCAAAGAGGTAATTTTAAATTTCTATAATTTACTTACTCTAATAATGAACATTTATTGAGCAAGTATGACTGTATGATGCAAAGGGACACGGGGCTGTTCGTGATAATGATGGCTTTATGCTTTGACTGTAGGAGACAACTGGCTATTTCAATAGCCAGTTCCTGCTGACTTTCAAGACAGATGAAGGTTCTGAGATTTTACTAAGCATGAATAATTGATCCTAGACCTTGTTTTGGAGGGACTACATGACAGCAGTCATTCTAACTTGTTCTATTTGCCCATGTCAATAGCATTTGGCTACCCCACTGAGTGGCTAAGCAATACCTACAGAAATGGAAGTGGAAAAAATAGCCAGAGGTGTTGACAGGTATTTACATAGGAAATGCAGAATCTGGGACCATCCCCTGCTATTTCTAATACATTTCTTTGCTAAGATTAAGGGGAAAAGGGAATATAGATCAAATCATGGTCAGAGCTGTCTGGCAGGGGATGGCAGATTCAGCAGAGTTAAATTTAGGACCCTTGTAACAGTTTGGGAAAGCCATTTTTTAATGTAAAACTGAGATGCCACAGGAGCCAGGCAAGCTGGGAGCTTGAATATCCCATTTCCATTTGATAAATGAGGTCTACAGAACCCTTTCTCACAGTGTTAGTCACTGTGCTACGTTGACTCACCCCAAAATGATATGTTCCTTCCATGTCGGAGAGGTGACCAGGCCAAAACCTCAAGGGGGAGCTGCAGGAAGAAGCTGTCTGCCTTTTCCAGAGGCCCTGCCAGCAATGTTGTTACTCACAGAGACCGGTATCTCACAGATTTATTAGCAATGTAGGACCCCAAATATAGAGAGTTTCCTGCAGCCTACCTGCAACTTCCAACACAGATACTCATGGGTTTGGGCCTCAAAGGATGCCAATTTTTGGATTAACTGATATGAAAGTCTAAGTAGAATGTCCAAGTGAGGTACATACTATCTCTAATACCCATAGATTCTAGTAAGATTCTGAGCACCTTTCTTATTGGCTGAAGTTGAATAGACAGATGTTTTTCTTTGACAGTCAGAGGGATTGGATATTACAAATCTGCCCTTAGGTCCCAAGAAACTTTATTCGACAAGCAGAACCCTGAATTCTCTCAGGGTTTATCAGCTACTTTAGTATATGTGATGATATCACAGTCAAGATGTTGATAATGGACTTTGTCATAGACAGGATAGCATTACAGAGTTCAACTTTGTACAGTAGAGGGTGGAGGCACTTTTACTGCTCACCTGCTGATGGCAAATGGCAGAAGAGTTTAGCTACCCCTGGAGAAAACCTGTTGGCACGTGGGGAATTACTGCGAATATATATTCATTGTCATGACGCATGAATATGAGTTGATCATTGTCTTCAGGAGTCAGCGGGATAGAAAGAAATCACTGTTACAGTCCAGTGTAATATAGCAAGTTTTTCTTAAAGATTTTCTTTATGTTGTGACAGAGACACAGTGAGAGCAGGAACACAAACAGGGGAGGGTGGGAGAGATGCAGGCTTCCCACTGAGCAGAGAGCCCAACGCGGGGCTCAGTCCCAGGACCCTGGGATCATGACCTGAGCCGAAGGCAGATGCTTAACACCTGAGTCACCCACGCACCCCAAATGTTTAGTCTGTGCAATGGATTCAGTTACACGAGCAGTTGGTGATAATCCATTCTAAGCTTCCAATCCTGTCTTTTTATTATCCATATTGAGCTGTTGTGTTAAGATACTGCATCTCTTACTACCCATGTTGCCTTCAGGTCTGTAAACGGGGCTGTGATTTCCTTTTGCCTTCTGGGCTTTTATATGTTGGACTATCTGGGAAGAAACACAAAGAAAGCTAGAAAATGATTTATATGTTCCATTAATACTTCTCTGTATGTGGCCTTTCCCAATTGTGACAATCTTCTTAGGTGCTGTGGATGATGAAATATAAGCATAGAACACATTAATTTTTATCATACAGTCAAAGGTAGAAACAATAAAAATAGTACATATAATTGGTCCCAAATTCTATCCAGAAGGTCAAGTTAGCTTGCCTTTTCCGTTGTGAACTTTGCCTTAATGCCATTAACTAAACCTGAGTGTTCTATAAATCCAGGTGAGAAAGTGACATGAGGATTCATATCCAACACATCTATATAAGTTTGATCCCCCCTTCCATTTGAAGTTTCCTAGCATACTTAGGTAGGTGCATATATCCTTTGATCTCTGTTGGGGATAGAGATGCCTTGGCCTCTAATTATGTTTCTATTTAAAGGATAGGTCAAAGTGGAGGGAAAGAGATAAATCAGGGAGCAGGAAAGGAGAGAGACTTCATTTGTACTTTTAGTTTCAAGTGGTATGAAATGGCCCATGGTAACCAAATGAATTTTGAGTATTTTTGGCCCTTCCAATACTTTGTATGTGGAGGAGCAAGGCCCTCATGGCGGCCATCATCTATTTCAGCCTTAGAAAACCCTGAACTCAGAAACTGTAGGCACATTGTTATTTTGCCAGTCAACCTCTGGTTGACTCAGTCTTGGCTCACACAGTGGTGACTTTCTTTAAAGACTTCTTATTAATTTGGGAAATTAGTTGCCCCATTGTCCAGATAACACATAATAAGTTTTTAATGATTTTAACATCAGAGCTGAGGGAGTTTTCCGGCACAGTGGTGGTGACCTCAAGTATTTATCTAGATTTGCTTAGGTCACTTTCTCTTTCTTTCTTCTTTCTTTTCTCCCCCCCCTTCCTTTCCTCATTTCCTTTCCTTTTCTTTCCTTCCTTCCTTTCCTTCCTCCCTTCCTCCCTCCCTCTCCCCCTCTCTTTCTTTTTTTCTTTCTTTCTCCTTTGTGTCTCTTTCTAATTCTCCAGTAGATCAACTTCACCAGAATTCTAAACTCAATCAAAGGCAGTAAGAATTCAGATACTCGTCAAAACCTCATTTGTGGTTTCCCAAAGGAGTTTTTCTGTCTCTGCCAAATCCCCCCAAGAAGGCTAAAACTCCCTTATAACAACCAGAACACACGATAAACAAAACAAACAAAACAAACAAACAGGGGCGCCTGGGTGGCTCAGTTGGTTAAGCAGCTACCTTCGGCTCAGGTCATGATCCCAGCGTCCTGGGATCAAGTCCCACATCAGGCTCCTTGCTCGGCAGGGAGCCTGCTTCTCCCTCTGCCTCTGCCTGCCATTCTGTCTGCCTGTGCTTGCTCTCTCCCCCTCTCTCTCTCTGATAAATAAATAAAATCTTAAAAAAAAAAATTCTAAAAAAAAAAAAAAAACAAACGAACAAACAAAAAACCTTTGAGCAATTTTACATTACTTCTAAATGGATATATTTGACATGATAGAATACAAGAGACATATAGCCACAAGACAATTTATTACTTGCTATTATTCCTCAATAAACAATGTTCTCTATGCCTGCTTCTTTCACGTGTGAACCAAAGTTCTAATGATTCATCTGGGTCATGTTATGGAATTCTCCGTTTTATACACAATATGTGTGTGCATCCCTCTGTTGTCTGAAATAGGAAGCAACCTTCTGCCTGTCCAGTGCAAATCTTAGTATTAATTGTAACTTGTGCCACAGATCAGAGGCTGGCCACCATATTGGTAAGGAAGTCCTTCCACCTAGAGGAGAATTAACAACAGAACAACACTTTGATGAAGTCCCAAAAGTTCATTTTGGCTATTGTTTCATTTGCCTTTGGAGATATTGGGCATTTACCCCAAAGATATAGATGTAGTGAAAAGAAGGGCCATATGTACCCCAGTGTTCATAGCAGCAATGGGCACAATAGCCAAACTGTGGAAAGAATTAAGATGCCCTTCAATGATGAAAGGATAAAGAAGATGTGGTCCATATATACAATGGAATATTACTCAGCCATCAGAAAGGGTGAATACCCAGCTTTTGCATCAATATGGATGGGGCTGAAGGAGATTATGTCTGATTGAAAGAAGTCAAGTAGAGAAAGTCAGTTATCATATGGTTTCTCTTACTTGTGGAACATAAGGAATAGCATGGAGGATATTAAGAGAAGGAAGGAGAAAATGAAGGGGGGAATCGGAGGATGAAAGACTATGGACTCTGAGAAACAAACTGAGGATTTTAGAGGGAAGGGCGATGGGGGATGAGTTAGCCTCATGATGGGTGTTAAGGAGCGCATGTATTACATGGAGCACTGGGTGTTATACACAAGCAATAAATCTTGATACCTTGCATCAAAAATTAATGACATACTGTACGGTGACTAACATAACATTTTATATATATATATGTATATATACACACACACATATATGTGTATGTATATAATATAATATATAATAAAATAATATGTATTACATATAATATATAATAATATAATCATATATAATATATAATCATATATATGTGTGTATTATCTATATCTATATAGATATATATATCATTTTGCCATCTGTATTTTACCTATTTCCTGTTACTTAGCTTACCCAAGCTCCTTAATTCACAGACAAAACAGTAGAGGACCATTATTGCCCAGCTCACTATATAATTTGCTACTGATTCCCATAGGCCTCCCTCAGATCCCATTAGTTGACCTGTGAGGCCCTCATCCTTCCTTTTCAAGAAAGAAAGCCATGTCCCTGTCAACATCCCATCCTTATTAGCAGAATTATAAAAAAAAAAAAAAAAAAAAAAAAAAAAAAAACCCTGAAGAGTTTGAGATGCTGCTTTGATTTCAAACTGGCATGAGAACCTGCCACAGATTCATGGATGCTAGCAGAAGACATTAGGGTCAGAGATGGACAATTTATTATTCACAGCAATAGCAGTAGCAAGAGTTTCACCTTTTTTGAAGTGCTTCCCTAAGCCCTAGTTTCTACAAGCATCACAGAGCAGACTAGATGATACTTAAATACTACAAAAAAGGGATCCTGAACTCAAGGAGTGCAAATCTTTTATAATGGATAAGTATTCCTCCCTTTACTTTAGAAGGAGATGCTAGTTCTATCTTCCAAGGTTATTTGCTTTACAAACATCTTTTAAAAATATTTCAGAACAAAAGCAGTCAGAGCTTCTTTCATAATTTATTCAGAAATGTGAGAGACCCTTGGGAAATTGTCTCCTAACAATGACAGAAGATTTCAACAAATGCCTATTTGGATAAGCTCTTTATATGTGGTATGACATATGTTCATCCTTGCTACTTCATAATGATGGAGTGCTTTAAAAAGGTACAACCTGACAGTAATGAATCTCTCAATAAGATAGAAACTTTTAAAACAAATATGTTGTACTTAAAGTGCAACATCAGACTCTTAATTAGCTACTCCTAATTATATCAGCTATGATCTATAGACTAGGTAGTTAAAAAGTATAAAACAGATTAAAGAACCGAGAATTTCTATGTTAGGAAGTTGAAAACTTGAGCCCAAACTCCAGGATATAAGAAATGTCTATTTTATGTAATTATAGTAGATTGTAAAAAAAAAAAAAAAAAAAAACCTTAAATGAAAATCGTGTGTATGGATGTTTTCCCATAGCCTTAATGCCTGTCTAATACTTTAAAAAGTTTAAGGGGTACCTAAATTTTTTCAAATAATCAGAGGAAAAAGGCTCATTGCTATTTTATTTTGTTTAATTGTAGACTGTTTCTACATGAAACCATGAAAACATGGTTTTCATTTTCTCTATTATGCATCTGCTCTACCCGAGGGTGAGACACATGCCTTTCTCTGTGTTGGTATAATGCCCAGGCTTATCTGTACCATATTATGACTTTACATTTGGCATGATATATTTATATGCATTTCTCCCACTGTATTACTCTGAAGTTAGTTGCTTATTAACCTTCAAAACCCTAGTGTCTTGTTTCCCAGTTGATGCATGGTGGGTCAGTATTTATGGATTTGGACAAAAGGTAACAAAGTCCATTAACATTGAACTTACCACTGGATATTTTAGAGAGTTACCTCCCATAAGTCCTAACTGAATAGAAGGTGTGTAGAATATTTGAGCTGGAATAATCTTTAAGAGTACTTAATGGTCATTGGTTTGTATTTTACTTATTTTTTTTAAAGATTTTATTTATTCGTTTGACAGACAGAGACATAGAGAGAAAGGGAACACAAGCAGGGGAAGTGGAAGAGGGAGAAGCAGCTTCCCTCTGAGCAGGTAGCCCAATGCTGGGCTCTCCTAGGACCCGGGGATCATGACCTGAGCTGAAGGCAGACGCTAAAGGACCAAGCCACGCAGGGATGCCTGGCCATTGATTTAGTTATAGCCATGTTCAACATCCAAATTCTGGTGCTTCTTCTTAGTTTTATGACATCCTGAAACATTTAAAATTATTTCATATTTATTATGAAACTTTAAAATTTTGTAGTTTATATACCTTTAGAAATTGATGGGAGCATCACAAAATATAATGCAAGCCCTTGCTGAATTATCAAAGTTTAGGTGTCATTGATTATATTATCCAGGGCTGATTTCTCTTTTAAATGCTCAGTTAGAAATTTCAAAGCCTTGATTTTTCCCCTTTATCAAAGGGTTAGACTCATGAAGAGCATACCTCCCTTCACCCTATGCCCTGATGCACAGATGCTCTTTTTTTGTTTCTCTGTCACAGAGTTTTTTTCTCTGATGTTCAGGTATCTGCTGCTCATGCACGCCTGCTTTCCCATTTTCTGTCACTGCCCCACCCTGATCACTATTGTTATAACCAATGCTGCCAATCCTGAAGTCGGGTGCACTTCTCCCTTGCCTTTTTTCTCCAGTTTTTCAGTTTATTTTGTATCCTATTGATTACTCATGTTATAAAAACAAAAAACATAAAGCCTTTCTCCAAGGGACAGCTGCCTTCTGGACCATGAACTTGAAGAATCAAATGAGAAATGACGAGCTCTGTGGTTCTTCTTCTATGTGAGTTGGTTGTACATGGGCTGACTGCAACTTCATTTCAATTCAGGGGCTGTGATGTTCTGGTTTTGTTCCAGAGCCATTTTGGAAATTTAAAAATGCTAAATTACTGAATTTTGATTGACCAATATCTTTTTTCTCATAGTAAACCGGTCTTAGGTGACTGTCTTGTCTCTATATTGCCTTGTTACATTAGTGAATACTTTGGAATCAGTGAAATATATGTGTTATTTAGGAAAATAAATAGGTTGGAAGGAATTAAATAAAAGACAGATGAGTTTTTTTTTTTAAGATTTTTATTTATTTATTTGACAGATCACAAGTAGGCAGAGAGAGAGAGAGGAGGAAGCAGGCACCCTGCTGAGCAGAGAGCCTGATGCAGGGCTAGATCCCAGGACCCTGGGATCATGACCTGAGCCAAAGGCAAAGGCTTTAACCCACTGAGCCACCCAGGTACCCCAAGATAGATAAGGTTTAATGGGAAGCTTGGAAAGTCAATAAATGACTGTAGGTTGTTTGAAGCATGACAGTGGCAAGCTTGAACAAACAAAGGAAAATATGAAGATATTGAACAATAGAAGAACCTGAAAATAACGTGGAGAGGAGAGGGACAAAGAAAGCAAGTTACAGACTAATAAAAACAAATATTTGCCTATGCTATAAGTGAGGCTCTATGGAAATACTGCATTATAGAGGAAAAGCATATATCTATAATCAGACATAACTGGTTTTATATTCCCATCTGACTATTTACTAGCTAAGAGACCAAAGTCAAATTTCTTAGTCTCTCTTACATTCTTTTTCCCATTATCTAAAAATGTCACATAATTATTGTGAATGTAGACTAACATAGCATGTAGAAATCCCTAAAACACTGATTGGCACTATAAATTCTCATTCAATAAATGTTACGTTTTCTCCATACTTAATAATTTGAAAAGACATAATCATTTCAGCTTGTAACAAATGAAACAAGTGTACTTTCCAATTAAATAATTATCAAGTGGCATTCATTCCTCCAGCCACTAGGAGAATTTTGTATTTTTCAGAATAGTATTCAGTAATGCAGGAAGCAGCATATAATGAGCACTGAAGAACTAATTAGAATCATAGTTTTTATGACAATATTAAGTAGGCATGTGGAAAATAAATTCTGTACTTTAATTTTTATTATTATTTGTACTTTAATTCTAATCTTTAATTATTAGAATTATTAATTCTGTGGTATAAAACTTTTCCCCAAGAATTAAAACCCATAAGAGAAGGATTCTTGTTCTACCTTGGCTGAAGATTATATATACTTGGAAAAGTATATATCCTACTCTAACAGTATTAATAAAAAAAAAAAGCCCAGTAACTGCAAAATTGTAACTTTTCTTAAGCCCATCAGAAAGCTGAGTTTATGATGCAAGCAAATATCCAGATTTGCAAACCCATGAGTAGATCCTTCCATGGTAAACTAGGTCATAGGGATGATGTCATATGTGGCAGAGAACAAAAGAACACCTGGTCACCATACAAATGGCTAAAAAGAAGTCAGCTAAAATTTTAACAAATTGATAAAAGCTAAATGTGGGCTAGATGACAACATAGGACCTCTGTAACCCCTGACACGAGGAGATTTTGAACTCATTCACCAATGCCTTCATATGGATCTCCCTCAAGTGCTTATCAGGAATATTAGAAGCAAGATAGAAGACAAGATGAAGCTTCCCTCATTAAAATGTGTGGAGTAGAAGATTGGCCACCACTGTAGGTAAAGCACAAAACCCCCTCCAAAGCCCAGCTTCCATCCTAAGCAGTTATAGTGGACGTCGAAGTCTTTGGTTCACTGAACTTCAACTCCTAACTGGATAAGTTCAATGTCCCAAACTAATAGGCTTAGCATAGAAGAGGCACGAGCTCTGTCCAGGTATAAATAATTTTCATTGGTTTCAACTGTTTCACACCTGATTTTTGGCATTTAATAAGAAATGACAAGGTATACAAAAATGCAAGTCAAAAAGAACCCATTGTCTAGAGTCGAAGCAATGAAGAAAGCCAGATTTAAAGATGGCCCAGTGTTGGAATTATCAGACAAGAGCTTTAATATAACTAGTGTTAATGCATGAAAGGGCCTAGTGGAAGAGGTGAACAATATGCATTAACAGATGGAGAATTTTAGCAGAAAAATGAAAGCTATAGGAAAGATTCAAATGAAGATGCTAGAATTAAAAGTAATTTCTTTTTAAAACAGCTTCAAAATGTAGAATCAGTGTACCAGCATGGTTATCTATTTAAATATCACTCTTTATGGATAGAAGAAATTTTGAGTAAATGGTAGAATTTTGGCACTGTAAACATTTTAAAAGATTGGTGATACAACATGGAGGCTTAAGTGGGTAGAAGAAGAATAAATGAAACAAGATGGGATTGGGAGGGAGACAAACCATAAGTGACTCTTAATCTCACAAAACAAACTGAGGGTTGCCGGGGGGAGGGGGTTTGGGAGAAGGGGGTGGGATTATGGACATTGGGGAAGGTATGTGATTTGGTGAGTGCTGTGAAGTGTGTAAACCTGGTGATTCACAGACCTGTACCCCTGGGGATAAAAATATATGTTTATCAAAAATAAAAAATTAAAAAAAAAAGATGCACACATCTTATGCTTATTCTAAAGAGAAACACAATGTATTATGCTTAATACCTTTCTTTGATAAATGCTGATTTGTATAATGTTTACAGCTCAGTAAATAAAATTCATTCAAAAAACGTAAAAAAAAAAAGTGTTATCACAGATCACAGATTCCTTCAATGTACTTATCAATTGACTCAGTTTCTCTCACAGAAAAAAAATCCGTAAACTTGAAGACAGGTCGTTAAATATTAGCCAAACTGAAAAGAAATACAAAAACCAAACAATCAATAACAGAGACAAAAAGAGTAAGAGGAAGACAAAAACAACAACAAAAAAATGACAATAGAAGATCCAAGAGTTCTGAGACAATACCAAATGGTGTACTATATATGCAATTCTAGAATAAAAGAGACTGCGAGTGAGAGAGGGAACAATGCAAAAGAAATATTTGAAGACATAAAAGAAACTTTCTTTATAAAAGCAGGCATGATTTTTCCTGAAAATTTTTAAAAATAATGAAAGTCATCAAATTACATATCCAAGAAGTAGAGAAAACTCCAAACAAGATAACTATACAAACAAACTACACATATATTTAAAAAATGGGGGCGCCTGGGTGGCTCAGTGGGTTAAGCCGCTGCCTTCAGCTCAGGTCATGATCCCAGCGTCCTGGGATCGAGTCCCACATCGGGCTCTCTGCTCAGTGGGG